>NC_040904.2:15929806-16231751 GCF_004126475.2 Phyllostomus discolor | reverse complement strand
AGAGAGAGAGAGAGAGGGAGAGGGAGAGAAACATCAATGTGCGGTTGTTGGGGGTTGTGGCCTGCAACCCAGGAATGTACCCTGGCTGGGAATTGAACCTGGGACACTTTGGTTCCCAGCCTGCGCTCAATCCACTGAGCTACGCCAGCCAGGGAAAGTAGCCCTTTTAATTTTATATACATTATTTGACAATGATTGATATGGAAATTTTTTTCTTAATATATAAATATTTTAGTTTGTGTTTCTGATAGAAATTGATTCAAATGTGCACATTAAACCCATGGTATAGTAACAGTAGCAAGCCTAAAAATATTCACAATAAAACTATGTTATCACATTTGGCAATTATTAAAGATTTTTTATTGCAATTTTTGCTCTTTCAAGTGGAAAAGAAAGAAGAAGGGCAATTATGGGGAACAGAATTATTCTTGATTTTCCTCTGGAACAAGGGTGAAAACAAAAACTGATGGTCATATTTCACTGCAATTAACCAAACAGCAAAAACCATTATTTATAGTTGCTCTGAGGCTATACGGTAGGTTATCCTAACATTTTAAGATTTTCTTTATACAAATGTTATTAATCACTTTGATGTTACTGTGAATATGATTGATCCATGTGTCCTAGATATAAAAAAAGGTATCAGCACAATTATTTAACAATTTTATCTACTGTTCCAAATGAAAGTCAGGCACCTGGTACCTCTGTGAATTAATGTAATAATTTTACATTAAAAAACTTTTAGAAGTACCAATTTAATTACAAAACATCAGTGAGTTTTCTTTCCCTTTTATGCTATAGGATGTTTCATCTATAAAGTATAGAAACATGCACATCAAAAGAGTATTTTTTCCTTGCACAGTTCTTAATATTTTTATATTTTGGCCTAAATTAGACTAGCTGATCTCAAATAAAGTAAAACTTTTTCTGAATGACAACTTTTGCAGGCACAGCTACATTGTATCATTGTAGTGAATCAACTGTTTCTTATTTAGTTCTTGTTTAAATTATAAATATATTTGGAGAATGATAAGTTTCATAAAGATAAATCATTATGCATTATTTATTTGATTTTATCAGCATTTGTTTTATTGTGGGCCAGCAGTGATATATTTGTTTCAGCCAGCAAATATATAGTATTAAACAAAAATGCTTTCATATACAGTATATAGCTTCCAGAACCCTCTGACATTAGTGTACAGTTACATACTGCCCACCAATGGGGATATGTCACGATCACCGACCGGTAGTGACCAAGGAATGCTGTGGATGGCTCGTCAACACTCGAGAAAAACATACACAGAGACAGCCAGGTCCTGTGGGGAAGTAGGAATGGAATGGCTACTCTCTCTAGTGGGGAGCGCCATGGCCACCCTCCCTAGGTGAGAGCACCCCTAAGGGAGAGTGCCTTGTTCTCCCGCCCAAGCAGGCTTTTATTGGGTTTGTTTGCATAAGAATTCAGGTAAAGCTCATTACTCATTGCCTGGAAGTAAGGATCAAACAATAGATAACAAGGAACTCCAAGGGCCTATTTTGAGTCAGGGTCAAAGAGCCTTAAAACTTTAAGGAACAAACTTACTTCTTGTTTGGACCCTTATCATTCCATTGAGAGCATTCTAAACAAAGCAGGTTTCACAGGATCTTACATGTTCTTTCTTAGGCCTGATCACCCAGGGCACCCTCCCTTGCCAGCACAGGCTGCACCACCCTGTCATTGTTTCAGGCTTAGGTGGAGCAAGAGAACTAAGGCAGCCAAGAGATAAGGAGATTTTCTCACAGACAGTGCGGACTTAGGCTTTGTCAAAACCAAGAGGCGAGGGTCCATCACCCCCTTTTGCTGTAGCCCCCAAAGTCCTTCCTTGGGGGCCTCCCACATGATCATGCCTGTCTTAGATCATTCCCCCCTTGGGGAATCTTACCCATCAGTGGCTAACAGACCAAGCATTGGGGCCAGGCAGGGTGAAGTAAAAGGAGTAGAAGCTGCACTCCTGCAAGGGTGATAAGCTTTTGTCTCCTTGTTGGCTTATGGTCCAAGGTCATTCCCTCAGCCTTAGCCTTGGTGGGGGTTACAGCTTCTGATACCAGGCAGGGCGGTTCCCAATAGGGATATGTTTTGAGCCGTGGACATTGGGTGACTTGCCATGTCATGGACATCATAGAGTACACTTATACAAACCTAGATGGTGTGACCTACTACACACCTAGACCATATGGTATAGCTTATCGCTCTTAGGCTACAAACCTATACAGCATGTTACTGTACTGAATACTTTAGGCAACTGTATCACAAGGGTAGTTTTGTATTTAAACATGAAAAGGCACAATAAAAATATGGAATAGAAAATTAAACAATGGTACACCTGTGTGGGGCACTTACCATGAGTGAAGCTGGCAGGACTGGACTTTGATCTGGGTGAGTCAGTGAGTGAGTGGTGAGTTAATGTCAGAGCCCAGGACATTACCACATACTACTGTAGGTTTTTAAAACACTGTCCACTTAAGCTGCACTAAATTTAAAAAACAATATGAGGTTAAATCATGCACCATAGAAGATGCAATCAAGACCCTGGTAAATATTAAATGTATGAGGCTGCTGCTGGCTTAACACAGCATACTATTTTACAATAAACTTGTTTTAAATTTTTATTTATTCATTTTTAGAGAGAAGGAAAATGAGGGAGAAAGGGTGGGATAGAAACATCAATATGTGTGAGATATGTCAACCAGCTGCCTCTCACATACCCCCAAACAAGGACCTGGCCTGCAACCCAGGCATGTGTCCTGACAGGGAATCGAACTGGTGACCCTTTGGTTTGTAGGCTAGTCCTCAATCCACTGAGCCACACCAGCCAATACAGTACATTTTTTATAAGTAGGAAGAGTATATTCCAAAATAATAATAAAAATATAGAATAGTAAATACATAAACCAGTAACATAGTGGTTATCATTACAAATAATATATACTATAAATAATTGTACGTGTATATTTTTATACAATTGGCCAAGCTGTAGGTTTGTTTATACCAGCATCACCACAAATACATGACCAATATGTTGCATAATGACATTAGGTCAACTACAATGTCACTAGGCTACAGGAATTTTTCAGTTTCTTTATAATCTTATGGGACCTCTCTCACACATGCCGTTTGTGGTTGACCAAAATTTCATCATTATGTGGTGGTTACTGTAGTTTAGTCACTAAAGTGCTCATGACAATGAAGACTCCCAGTTTCCACCACAGTATTTTATCTGAGGTTGGTTGGAGGAGAGACTGGGCACCTGGTCCTTTAACAAATGCCACCTGCCCTCCCCCCAACCAGGGTGGTGGTTTTGGGAATTGTGTTTACAAAAGCACAGTGTTTGAAACCCAATGAATTGAAACAAAGGTCATTTATCAAAAGCTAAAGAAGTACCTCTTCTGTTACTTGAAACTGATGCCAATTTTTTCTATGGTAAATAACTTTGGTACCTACAGTTTTTGAATAATTCTAATTGAAAGTATTTATTACTTTGCATTTCTAAATACAAAGATTGAATTTCACAGACCTGTGAAAAATTGCTAATTGAAAAGTAACATTTATGCAAACAAAATATTTAAGGACATTTAAAACTAGAGATTTTTAAAATGAGACATTTAAATTAGAAGGATCTTTTTAAAATGTTCAGTAAGTGTGTTCCTACATCAAATTTGTATACAATATACACAAATGTTGATTCTCATAATGCATCCTCATAGTTCCCTGCAAAGAAGGATCATAATGAAACATACCTTTCCAGTATATTGACTTGGAACTAAGAAATCCTTATAATGATCATATTGGAAATATTTATTTAGATGGTAAAAATATCATTTTTTATGAGCTTTCCAAAAGCAGGGATTGATTATAATGAACTAGGGCAGTTTATTCTTCCATTTTTATTTACATTCTAATTCTTAGTGCTCATATTCCTATAATAAGTAGACATACAAACCATTATGATTCTTCTCTACACTAAAGATGTACACATATAATGATAGGAGGAAACAAAATAGCAAAAATTTAGTATTAAAAATATATATCAAGCCCTGGCTGGTGTAGCTCAGTGGACTGAGCGCGGGCTGCGGACCAGGCATCGCAGGTTCGATTCCCAGTCAGGGTGCATGCCTGGGTTGCAGGCCATGTCCCCTAGCACCCTCACATTGATGTTTCTCTCTTTCTCTCTCTCTTTCTCCTTCCCTTCCCTTTTTAAAAATAAATAAATAAAATCTTAATATATATATCAGAATATATATATATATATATATATATTCTGATATATATATATATATATATGATATATATCGGATTCAGCCTTTCCTTTCTGTCATTTTTACTCTCATCTATCTGACCTCAGCCCCCTCACAGAGCTGCAGTTAGAAAGACAGGACAGTTAGGTCCACTAAGCACCAGGCCAACTTGCAGGTATGAATGACAAATAGTTGCTGCTTTAAACATCATAATTGAGTTACTTATGAGGCAATAGCCTATGTGTACGAGGAAGGGGTACAGACACCAGAAGCAGAGTTGGTACAAGGGACATAAAGAAAAAGTAATCAGAAAAAAAAGAAAAAGATATAAGAGAAGAAATAGATTTTTAGTGTAAGAAATGATGGAGTTAAAATGTTAATAACAAGCAATAGAGTTCCATAAACTTTTATCCAAACTCTTAGGACCAGATGTGTGTGGAACATAAAATCTCTAGGACCTCATAAAATGATTAGAATGCACACATGGTATATTTTGTAGCATTCTTCAGCAGGTTCTAGGACAATGCCTCCCAGTACATTATTCTGTACTAGAACCCATACATATTAAATACAATAAGTATAGAATTCATGTCAGTTCAGGTCAGGTTTTGTTTCCAAATGAGCTATTAAAATACTTCAGTTTTAGAGTATTATGGATTTTAAAACTATAGGAGAAGGCCCTGAAATGTCAACACTGCATAAAATTACACGGGTAGAGAAATCACTGAATTGAATGCTAGGCTAAAATCTAGTTACACTAGCTATGGTAAAAAAAAATAATAATAATAAAACACAACTAAGAAATAGGTATGTTCGGTGAAAAGTTTGAGCTACTGAAGAAATATTGAAGAAAGGCTATTCACCTTCTCCTCAGTAAGTAGGAATTACACTCTGCTCTAATTCATACTCTTTGTGTTATTATTACTGTTAAAACTTAGATGGAAAAGATAATTAATTTACTACCTGTTTTCTGCACAAAATAAAATAAGTCTGCAAAGCCTAAGCAACATGTAATGTGATGAAGGGAGGGCAATTTGAAAGGCTTGCTTGGATAATTCTTCTCCAAACTCAATAGTATGACCAGAGTCCCTAAGTGACTTTTCAGTATGTTTTAAAGCATTATCTAGTTCTTGGAAGACCCCAAAGTGTCATTATATCCAGAAAGGTAACTAAAGCTGGTAGAAAACATGGGCTTTTTTGGCAACCATGAGGTCACAATAGACTCTTCTACCCTCCCGTTTCAAATATGTTTGATAATTCAACAACATGCTACAAACTTAATTCATATCTTCACTGGGGATTTGAATGCTAACAAGAGTGGTTCAGAAATAGTTTCTAGGCTCATATTTTATAACTTTTAAAATCACATTTTAAAAATTCTATAGATTTAATTTTCATCTTGTTATAAATTGCATTGTCACTATAGTACTTATATTATTAATTTTATTAGAAGATTAAAAATTATGTAGAATTATTTGGAAGTGGTATTAAATGGGATAGCATATAGTATTAGAAATTTATAAGACCTATAGGTAGTAACTTTTTCAGTAAGTAAATGAACATGGAAAACTTTGAGTCTCATGTTATAATTATTTATTTATTGGTTTAATAATGAGATGTATGTTGCTAGATGAATTAATGAAGAATGTTTTTACCACCTAGAAACATTGAGTATTGAAATATTTACTATTTAAACAAGCTATGTTTATTTGACTGCCCATGTATTTCTTTTCTTACTTTTTATTTTGGTTCTTCAATGTTTTTGTTAATATGGTTGGATTGTCAAATTGTTGTGGATTAGTAAAATTTCCATGAAAACCAATGGAAATTTACCTGTTCGTAATTAGTGTTTACTGTTAAGTTTGTTTTCATCAAACTAATGTGAACACTTAAAATTGTATTATATTTTCATGCTGGCTCGGCTTCAATGCAAAGTTTGTCAATTTAGTTCTGTTTTTAAAACACACTTTATTAAGTTATGATTGACAAACAAAAAGAGTACATATTTAATATATACAACTTAATGCATTTAAGGATAATTATATACCCATAAAACTATCACCACAATCAGTGTTATAAACATATTCATCACTTATGAAAGTTTCCCCTTTATTTTATTTTATTGTGATAAAAAGACTATGAAGATCTATCCTTTTAGCTGATTTGTAAATATAAAAATCAATATTGTTAACTATATGCATTATGCTGTGTAGTAGATTTCTAGAACTTATTCATCTATGTTCAATGTTTTTAAAATGATGTCTAGTCAGAGTTTTGAGTATATTAAAATCCAAAATATCAGGTATTAAAACCACATCATATATTAAAATATAAACATTGCATATTGACCTTTGTAAGTCTAGCTATTTTTCCATATTACTATTTTCCCCAAAGTTATTAATAAATTAAAAGGATACTTAGTGTCTATTTTTGGAAAATGTTTGAGAATGTTGGGTTCTTTTAGAATATGAAAAACTTCAATCAGTTAGTCATCCTATTATGGTTATATGAATGCCATTATTTTGGAGAGATGAGTATATTCTATGAGTCTGTTAAAATAAATCTAGATCAAAAGATTATGAAACAAAACAAAATATATGTTTAGTAGGTTATAAAAGGGTAGGAAAAGATGTGATATTTGTAGAAAACTAATTGTATGGAAATAATTATGCAAGATATCAAGTACTGAAATATAACATTTTCAATTTTTGAAATTCAAAGATAGACTTCTTAAATAGTTAGACAATATTGAAGGGTAGCAATTATAAACCAAAGGAAAAAATAAATTAAGACTTAATCTAACTCTAAAAACTAGAAGCCTAAGGATCCTTAAAAACAAAATATATAAAAACATGCACTGTTGTTTCAGTAGCAAAATGAAAAAGGGGTTTGTGTGAGGGGCAAGCATTTCATCCATATAAACAGAAAGTAGGGGACAGAAGCAGAAGAAAAAAATACAGTAAACATCACTTTCAAGGGAAAGGCAAAGAATCAATAGAATAAATAAAATAGTTACCAAATCTGAATGAAGTCTGTAGTTCATACCACCTTAAGCTTGACCCCTTCCATAATCTCTATAATTTCTGAGAATTCTGAACTCTGTAACTTTGTGTCATATCCATAACCTCTTTAATTGTAGTATTCAAAATAATTTTTTTTTACTTCTAGAGCAAGATAGACAAATGGTTTGAATTCTTGTGTAGTTGTCTTAGGGTTGGATGGGAAGTGGTGGGGAGTCGAGTAGAGGAATGTGTGTATTAGAAAATGGTTTCAATACTTAGGAAGAATTAAAGTATACAAATGTCATCTGATGATTAAAAGATACCAGTACATGAAAGTCCCTTATATTTTGAACAGTCTATTTTGACAAATTCGCTATTTTGACCAATTCACTATTTTGATCACTTTGTTTTCAACCAAATTTAGTTCCCACCAACTTTCCCGGAGAGCTCGTTTGTGCAGAAGAAATTAGGTATTTTAGCACCTAGTAGTGTTGGGATGCTTGCTATTGAGTTTATATGTGTGTGTGTGTATGTGCATATATAGATCTCTATATAATTATATATTTGTAATATATTGATATACTATTACACAGAAGTACATAGAAATATATACATTTATACATTTATAATATACATGTGGATGTATGTAATCTATAATACATAATATAAATATGTTACATGTGCACATATATAATATGTAAATATCTTGTGTGCATGTATATGCATATACATATATACATATATGCATAGAGAGAGAGAGGGAGAGAAAGGAAAAAGCACTATGGGGAGGAAGGGACAACACAAAGAAGTAACAGCGGATCAGAGAGGGGAGAGCAGGAGAGATATCAGAGCCAGTCTGGGCTTGAAGCAGTGCCTGGAATTCCATAACAGAAAAGCCAGAGTTCTTTTGACAAGACACACGACACCTATATGCTCCTACCTAAGATCATGGTCTCAGGTATATTTGAAAAGAGGGAAAAAGAGGAAGACTCTCAAATCCTGTGCCCTTTGGGTCATAGTTTAGGTTATAAGAATCATAAAGATGTTCACAATATCACAGAAGTGTGCTGAGGATAAATTGACATTTCAAACTCCACTTGAATAAATCAAATCCTATTTTTTTCCATATCCTTCTGTTCTGTCCTAACTTCTGTGAAGGTGGGTTCAACTCTTTTTAAATCCCTAAAACCACTTCCCTTGCTCCTCGCTCCTCACAACAGATGATGTCAGAGTGTACTTCAGTAAGAAGAAAAACTGAGTTATAAAATAGCTCAACTAGAACCATATCAACACCAGTGGCTGCTAAATTACATAGTCTCTTCTGCATAAACCAAATCTATAGACAGCAATTTGGTTGAAAACTGGTCAAAAATAATTAATTGGTCAAAATAGAATACTCAAAGTATGTAGGTTTTCATGGAACATTGTCTTTTAGTCAACAGAGGACATTTGTGTACTTTAATTTGCCATAAGTCTTTTAAGCCATATTTCCAATATATTCAAATTTATGATATAAAAATTTTAATATATTTTAGTCACTTATATGTACTCAATTTTATGTTATTTTCTTGACATTTAAAATGTTACATTCATCTCTGCATGGTTTTTGAAAACAAGTTAGTTGAAATGAATGTTCTAATCATCAAAATTTGTTTAAATAAATTTTGAATAACCCAGAGCATAATAAAATTGTCAAACACTAATAACTTCCTAAGTTAATACATAATTATATATTTGTTGTTTTATGTAATCATATGAAGCCCTGGTTCTTATTTGATTATGGTTGTATTCTTAAAATTACATTAAAATATTTGAACAGTTTTTCAATTAATATAATTTGATTTCTCTTGGTACAATTACTATTTGCAGTTATATTGGATTTCCATTGTTAAGGTAATATATGCAAGATTTGTAAATAAGCAAGAGGTTAAAATGTGTCAGGTTTATAAATAGAATCTTTCTGAGTTGAAATTAGCATCTTTGGAATGAACTAAGTTTTTGTGTTATGATATTTAATGAATATTAATTTGTAAAGACAAAAGATAACATTGGTGTAATATTGTCTACATCTGAAACTATACTCTTGGACATTAAAAATAAATAAAACTAACATTTATACAGCCTCACACTTTTTTCTCTTAACAATATTATAAGAAATGCTGAATTCTTTTCAGTAGAAAAAACTATTATCTATTCAGTGGATTCCAAATGATTGATGGCTTTTTTCCTCTATTTATTAGTAAAGCTATGAAAATAGCTCTCACATTCTAAGAGGTAGCACTGATAATTTTTTAAAAATGTATGCTAGAAAATTTTATTGCTATGTAATATATATAACATAAAATGTAGCTTTTTAAGTGCACAATGTAGTCTCATTAAAAGTGTTTATATCACCACTGTCGATCTCCTGAAAATTTTCAATGTCCCAGACCAAAACTCGGTACCCATTAAACAGTAACTCCCTGTTCTCTCCCCCATCAGGCCCTAGCAATCTTTATTGTACTCGGTCTCTATGTAATATTTGAGCATTCTTGTAATCTCACATAAGTGGATTCAAACAATATTTGTCAGTTTGTTTTCTGGCTTATTTCACTTAGCATAATATTTTCAAAGCTTATCCATGTTGTAGCATGTATCAGAATTTCATTCCTTTTTAAGGCTAAATATTTTATTGTATGTATATACCACATTGGTTTCTCCATTTATTAGACAATTAGGAAATTAGGAAATTAGAGCTGTATCCACTTATTGCCCATTGTGAAAAATTTTGCTATGAATATTGGTGTGCAAATTACCTTGGGGGCTCAGGTGGGTGAAAATTCCACAAAATTTCCTACTATTTAAAAGGTGACTTTGTTTTGATTAAGCATTTATTTAATTTCTATAGGCCTTTAAGTGTTTTCCAGAGATCCTATAAGGTTAGTACAGAGATTTTCTGGTTGTTTTTTATGTTTCTGTGTAGGATTAAGATCGTGGAGATTTGTAGTCCATCATTTTGTGCTTCACAAAAAACTAGTAACCAAAACTGTCTCAATATTTTTTCCCTAAAGATAAAAATCTTGTGATATGGAAAATAATTTATCTTGTTTTTAAAAGCATTAAACTTTTATGATATCATGTTACACAGATATAAATTTAACAGTCAGAGAAGTCTCCTGTATTCTCAATAATGCCATGCACTTTTTTTGTCAGTAACTGTTTAAGGAGTTGGGAAGGTTCCATTATCATTGTGTCAATACAGAGGATTTGGGCTTGGAGACAAAATGTGATCTGTAATAACTCTGAAGTGGGGAACTGGAACTTGAACACATATTGTGTGATTTCTTCTCATCAGAACATTTTTCAACAGCCTCTTCTAAATGCTGTTGGAATTTATAAACTCAAATGTTTAGTCAAAACTTTCTGAAAATTCTCATAACAGCAATCATGGGATATATTCAGGGACAAAACCATTAATTATACAGTCCTCTTCACCTTCCTGGGCCCTTAATATGTTATGGAAACATGAGTATCAATGTGGGTAGCTTACAATTAAGCTTTAGTTGCCTACATATTCTCCAAATTAAGCACTTTCCCAAGTCCCTGAGCATTTCTAGGTTAAAGTCAACTTTCAGATTTGGACCAGAACCTGGACCAACACAGTTGGAATAGTGGGCTGGACTTGGCTTAGGAAAAGCTACATGTGGATGGAGCAAGGTTTGATTAGCTCAAACCTGTAAATAAAAACTTCAATTAAACAGTATGACACAGTGCATTCTATTTTTCACTTCACTGCATAATTATGAAGAAATATATCTCAACATAAAGTGATCTATTATTTTTAATATTCTAAGGCTGAGGTCATTATGTATCTTATATGAGACAAAATCTGTGGCCTTTGTATTCTCATTTTATGTGATTCCTCCTGGCTTCCAAACCACCCTTCACTTCTATTGTCTTTCTTTTTTCCCCCTGGCTCCTTTTTCTCAGGATTAATTGCTGACTCTTATCCCTCTCAAACACCAGAATTTGCTTACATTCTTTAGGTTCAATTTTGTTAGTTTTCTCATCTCTCTTTTCATGATCTGCAAGATGATTTTATTCCATGGCTTAACGGTGATCTTCACATTGAAGTTTATATAGTCTTTTCTGAGATGTGAAACTGTAGGTATTCATTCATTTGTTTATTTAGGTTATATACAAAATTTAAATGGTTTCATCAAACATCATTTTAACTGCATTTTTTTTAGTATTTCCAAATTACTGTGATAAAAATTTATTTTATTTATTTATTTTTAAATTACTTTATTGTTCTTCAATTACAGTTGTCTGCATTACCCGCCATTGCTCTCCCCAACCCCAACCAATCCCACCTCCCTCCCTTGCTTCCACCTTCCCCCTTGGTTTTGTCCATGTGTCCTTTATAGTAGTTTCTGAAAACCCTTCCCCTCACTGCCCCTCCCCCTCCCTTATGGCTATTGTTAGATTGTTTTTAACTTCAATGTCTGTGGTTATATTTTGTTTGCTTTTTTCTTTTGTTGATTATGTTCCAGTTAAAGGTGAGATCATATGATATTTGTCCCTCACCTCCTAGCTTATTTTACTCAGCATCATGCTCTCCAGTTCCATCCACGCTGTCACAAAGGGCAGGAGCTCCTTCTTTCTCTCTGATGCATAGAATTCCATTGTGTAAATGTACCATATTTTAAAATTCAGTGTGTCCCATTGTGACCTTATTCTCTGTACTTTCAAACCAGTCCCCTTTCAGTGTTCTTTATCTCTATTACTGATATCTTCCTGAGGTGCTCAACCTAAAATCTCAAATTCCTCTTTTCTTCCCACCCTAACTGAATCAATGCTGATATAGTTCAAATCTGCATTTCAGGGAATTTTCACAACCATCCTTACTTGTATAAAAAATAGGAAGTGACCATTTGCTTTATAGAGAAGATACGCTTAAAATAAATGTTAAAATTAATTTATATTGCTGAGGCATAAGCAAGTTAAATCATGAAGATATTACTAAGAATGTGTAAAATTTGAGTCCAAAATTTACACTTGAATAATTAAAAGTCTATTAGTATACAAAATTTCACTAGTTATTTTATATATCATGGATCTTAGAGCCTTTATTCAGAAGTTCATATAGAATATGTTAGGCTAACTACATACAAACAAATAAATTAAGTGAAAATCTGTCTATCTAGAAGGAATGTATTTAAACTTCTGGAAAATATCTTAAATGATTCTTCCTGAGTTGCCATTATATTGTTTTAAAATTGCCTGGAGAATGAATAAATGGAAAAAAAATAAGATTTTATAATAGTTAGAGCATTTATGAAACCATATAACTGCCAAAGAACATATTTTAAAGCACTTTAAATAGTTTGATTAATGAATAATTTAAAAACTCATTGCAGCTAACTACTCCATGTTAAATGACCTTTACCTCTTGGGTATCTGATAAAGAGAAGTTCAGCTTTAAACAATAAAAGTTGAATTGGAAACTCACATGTTCATCCCAAAACCTTTCATTTTATAAAATTATTACCTTTTTTATCCTTTGATTTCTTTATGTCTTTTCATACAGAATAAATCATATGATGAGTATGAGAAATGAATAAAAGAATAAGAAAGAAGGAATCTTACAATAACACATACATGACTGTTAGTAAAACAGCCTACAGCTATTTGTATAATTTCTATATATGTCATTTTTGTGTGTTCACCTTTGCTCAACTAGTCTCAATGTTTAGAGTATGACTTCTTCCTTTATTTCAAAATTCTTCTTATCTTTTAACAACTAACTCACAGTTCACCAACATTGTAACACTTACCCTCATTCTCTTATTCATAATTACAACTTCATCATGTCCATATGTTTCCTCCCATAACAATTTCTCTATAATGCTATTACATGTATCAATATTAATATGCATTATAATGCATTACATATACACTGATATAAACCCTATATATTCACTAGTAGTCCCTTCCTCACACAAAAAAATGTTAGCTTGTTGAGAGGTCAGGGACCATAACTTCAGCAATTCTGTATCTCCTTGAAAATAGCAAAATGTCTTGAATTGAACAAATACATAAAATTATTGACTTAATTAAATAAAATATTTCACAATATTCTTTTACTGCTCAGAAAAACAGCCCTGAAAGTCCAAACCTTTAATAATATGAACTCGTTTAGTTACAAGTCATCTTTGGTATTCATCCCTATACCGGCACTATTTGATTTATTTAAGAGTAACGGTGAAGAAAAAGATTATTATACTGAACTATATCATATATTTAACTTATCTCATAAAAGTACATGTCTATAGAGTTTCTTATTTATTTTGACCATTATATTAGTTACAAAGAGAGATAAGATAAAAGTATAAAAACTACTTATGCAGAAACACAGGAATAACTTTCTCCCACTCTTCCTAGATGTTAAACACATTCGGAATCTTCCTGTGGCAATATTCTCTCTAGCAGGCATCAACTCAAGTAGAAATGACTTTATTTTAATTAAAGTCCCTCTTGATGCATTTGATCCAAAACAAAGGTTGATCTTCGTGGAACAAGCAGTGGCTGGTCTACTTATTTCAAAAACTGGGGCTTTACTCCTCATTGGGCTCTCTGCTGTTCACCTCACTTTTAACAATGAAACCACCTCCAATGGGCTACAGCTCTGTTTTACAGTTCTAGAGATTAGAAACGTGGATATTTATTGCAGTTAAGGAACTGAGAATTTTAGAGAGGTAATTTGCTAAAGCTGGCTGATAAATGACCTCATTCTCCTTCAATTTTATTGTCAAGACCGTGCTGTGCTGGCACTCCAAGACACATGGTGTGGTTGATGTCTTTCTGCATGCATTTCAGGGCACATTCTCAATAAGGGAGTGTGCATGAATGGTCAATTTATTTGTTTACCATAGACAATCTCTTTTATAATTCATAAAAGAAGGGAAAGTACTTTAAACAGTTTCAAACAATTCTAATGTAAAATACCACTACAAAGACTTTTTCTGCTTAGAGAGCATGGGCCTCATAGGTTTGTAACCTTTGCATGGTCCTAATCTCTGTTTTCACTGTCTTGAAATTTTTAGTAAATTTTGTTACATTTTTATTTTGTAATGTCTGTCATTGCATGGTTTAGAATGAATCAAGAGGTTGTGGCTTCTGAAGGTGACAGATATGAACAAATTATGTAAAGTTTTTATATTACTGACTCCCCGATTAGCAGTTTTTATATTCTGATCTTGAATGTTGTGTTGCAGACTTTAATTTTAACAGAACCCAATATCCATTTTTGTCCTCCTATTGAGATGTTATGCAGAAGTCCAGTCTTTGAAATCATTAAACATTGCACCTGCTCTTGTTCAAGTGTGGCTTGAAAAGGAAAAACGGTCCATTTTTCTCTGAGCTCAGAGATGGGGAGGGTGGGTTGAGGACAGTGAGGCAACATTAAAAAGCTTGCACATGGGCCAAACACAGTTTGGAAATCACAATGGGGGTTTAAGCTACAGCAACACTTGCAGGTAAGTGAAAGTGCATTAATATTCAGAACGAAGCATTTTATTTAAAGGACTAAAGGAACCCCTGAATAGAATGAGGCTTCAGATTGGAGTGTTCTTGGGTGCTTTATATAAAAAAAAAATGAATAAAACACAGCAGGTTTTCCAGAAAAATGTTAGAAAGTTAAATCTCAGATAACTTTTATCTATATCTCTGAATATAAATTATAGCTGATTAAAATGTATACAATTATGTGGTATTCAGCGTCTAAAATATTGTTATGGCATTTTTGAATTTATTGAGGAAATACAAACCATTCCTTCATATCAGCTTCTAGGCTTTTGCAATGACCTCATGTATGGTTGTGTAAAATTATTGGGTTAGAACTGTGGGTATAATACAGATCTGTTTCACTTTATTAGAATTAGAAGTGGCTCAGACACAATGCCATTAATGGAAACTCAACGAACTATTCCATCATGAACAGTCTTGGAATATTGATAAACATTGCTCAGCATCCAAATTGAGCTTTAGACTCACTATCTCATTATATAAGTGCAAGGCATGAATTTTATGTGCTGAATCCTTGTCAAGCACTATTAAACTGACAAGGGTATAGAGAAGGAACAATAAAGACCTCTGGGAAACTCTCATTATTGCTTTCAGTCAGAATGCTAGAAGTGTATAGTTTCAGCAGGGAATGATGGAGAAATTTTTGAAATCTGTCACTGATCAGTATTCTAAATGCACCACTTCTAGGAAAACACAACACCTAGTGATCCTTTCTCAATATGCTTATCTGCTTGGTTATCATAGTCATATTTCAACAATGCCTGTGCTCATTAAATCTGAACTCAAATATAAATGTTTGCATATGCATTTTTATGTGGAAAACATCTTCAAAAGACTCTAAAGTGGATTCAAGGACACACTTTGGAGCTGATGATTTACTAACTAGAGATATGACATTTTTACATCCCTCAGGTCTGTTTCTGACTTTTAAAGTGATGACAGGTCCTGATGCCTCAGTCACAGTTGGGTCTGCTGGCTGGACTTTGAGTGATAGAAATGATATGGATTGTATCAGTTTTTGTAAAAGCCAACTGCAGCAACTCTGTAGACCTTGGTGTCAGTGGGAGCAATATGAACCAACTAAATGACCCCTTCCACAGAATGATTGGACCTGATGGAAACATTTAGAAAAACACTAGTTGACAACCAATGAGGTAGTTATGGTTCTCGTCTTGCTCGGAGAATTATTGAACCTTCTTTTATCCTTTGAAATGAAGGAAAGTATTCTAGTGGCATGCCAATAATATATTCCAACATTTGATATTTATTTTTCCTTTTGATTTAAATAAATAAATATTGGAAAGAAAAATATATATACACATATAGAGAGACATTTATCAAAGAATATACAAGATACAAGATACATTGTACATAGGACAATGACACTTCAGTGCCCTTCAAAGTTGGCATCTTGGGACCTCACACAGTTCTCCCAATCACTATTACCTGCCCCATTCTATATTCCTGAATCTCATCAAGTGTCTGAAATCTCTTCTCTTTGAAAGGTGTTTTTAGTACTGGGAAAAGCCAGAAGTTGTAGGGTGCCATATCTGGGCTGTGGTAGGGCTATGTCACCTGGGTGATTTGATGTTTTGCAAAAAAACTGTGTGAGATGTGATGTATGAACAGGTGTGTTTTCGTGATGAAGCTGCCAATCACCAGTTGCCCATAGCTGTAGCCTTCTGAATTATCTCAATACTTTCTGCAGAGGAATGTTCAAGCTTAACATAAAATTTGATGCAGATTCATTGCTCTACTCACTCAGTCGTTTTGAATATGATGGCCACACAGTACACATGCTCACTCAATGACATCTACCACCCCATTGACTGGTACAACAAAGTCCTCATTGTTCATGCGTGTGTATTTCAGTTCTCTCTCCTTGGTTGCCAGTTTACATCAATGTCCCACAAACCCTTCTCATTATATTAATAATATATGACATACATATATGAGTGAGGCTGTCATGGACCATCTAACCTCAGACACCTCATCAGCTGACAGAAACTATATGAACATATCTGGAGGAGATTCATTGGGTCAGCACAAGACAGAATATGAATCTAAACAAAATTATGCTTTAAATCACTATATTCTGTTAGTGGCTTACTATTATGCACCAAAAGCTAACTGATGTATGGCTATTCTCTGTAGAACATTATGCTTTCCACGAGAAAAGTTGTATCTGAAGTTCTGATATTTTAGATTAGTTCAAATTCTACTAAATAGTGGATATTCTAAAATTTTAGTCTCTGGTGTTAAGATGTGTAAATATTTCCCAATATTTCAAGGGTGTCAACTTTTTTTTTACACTCACAACACCTTTCTCCAGATAAAATAGTTACAGTTCAGAATTTGACATGCTACTTCATTTATGTTCCTTTTGAGTTTTTAAATTAAGTTAAGTGATATAAAAGTATACATCTTGGAAGAGGGCAAAGGAGGAAAAAATTGTGACAACTCCAATAGAGTAAATAAGAATAGAAAATGAAGACCTGCATTAAGTTAAAAAAAATAAATTGTACAACAGTCTTAAAAAGAAAAAAAATGTGTACCATAACAGGAAAAAATATAAAACTATCCAATTAAAAATGGACAAATGTTTTACACTTGTTTAAGAAAATCTGGAATGAGTTCAGGGGATTTGCTTTGCAGGGGAAAAGAAAAGGCATTTGATTAAAACAATAAGTCACATTTTACAAAATGATATGTAAATGCACAGTCTTTTCAAAACATAACTTTTCAAAATACATCATTACTGATTTTGAAGAAATGTTGATGACTACCCAGCAAATTTTTATCTTCTGGGTTTTTGCTTGTTTATTTGTTTTTATTGCCTATGATATTATTACCTGCTATTGGTAGATGAAAAATGTTGACAGACATATCCCACAATTTACAAATTTGCCATGTACTTTTTTGAGACATGGGCATTTAGAAATTAAATTTTCATTGAACATTATAAATTGCATTTTGTTTGTTGGTTTGTTTTCAGGGAATGTCAGAGGTTCCATACCCCCACCCCTCAAATAGTGCTACTAAACATAAATGCAGGCTTTTTACCCTCAGACAAACAATGAAATTGCTGTACCAAGAGTAAAGGAATTGCTCCCTCCATGCTTTAGGGGAAGACTTTCCAGCCATGCTTCCCATATGTATTTTCCATACAAATAAGCCACAGTTTTTCATGTTTTTCAGTGACCTCACTGATGGGTGGTCTGGCGGCTTGGCACACATCAAAGTCCTGGCCATGAGCAACAGCACAATTAGCTCCCATACCATGAGACAACAATGGGTTTGTGTCTTTCCACTATGGCACATGAAAGGACATTAGGTGTGTCTCACCACTCATGTCTAAGTGCACATCTATTTTGACCCAGATGGCCTTAATGTTTCCCTCAGCACCACCAAACTTTAGACAGATTTTTTTTTATTCCTTAACCATAAGCCTCTGACCTACTTTTTTTTTTTTTACAGCATTTACTTTAGAAAACTTTCAACTCTTAATTCTATCCCTACCCCTTTGAGATGTAATTCTTCTCCCAAATTCTTGCCAGCTTTACAAATCAGAAATATTTTTTTCAAGGCTATTCCTTTGAAATGTAATCATCAAGAAAGATAGTGCTCCTATCTCCCAGTCTCTGTGGGAAAGTAGGAGTCTAACTTCCAATAAAAGGCAATTAGCAAATACAGATGTCTTAATCACATTGCACAACCTTTCCCAAACACCCTCCAGCGCTTTTCCATTACTCACCTCAGTGCTTAGAAATGTTCCCTGCCTTTTGTTTCAGTTAACTTCAATCTCTCTCTCCTAATGCAATCGTCTTTTTTTAACATCTTTTTAAATTGAATTTATTGCAGCTACATTGGTTAATAAAATTATATAGGAATGCAATAGTCTTGAATAAAATCTCCCTTGCTTGTTTAAATGTCTGGTGCAACTTTTCTCAGACAATTTATAAGCAGCATGTTGCTTGCCACTTCAACCAGGAGGCCTTAGGTGTTCTGTCATTGGGGAGTGTTTGGCAAAGCGTAATAGGTTATTGCTAGTCATGGTGATATTTAACCATTGGTTGGCTTCTATCACTGTACTTGTACCTCATATATCATTAAAGGAGACCTTGGTAAGAACTGGAATACAGTTGAAGTTCTACCAGAACCTCCTTGCTTTATTTTAATGCTGCTCATTTTAATGAGACTGCTTCATTAAAAATTAAAACAATCATAAGTGCTGAGGGGAAGAGGTGTAAACCAAAAGTGGTCCTGGCAAGTGACCTAGTCAGGTGTAAAGAAATCTTGAAAGTGAGACATTGTTCTTTACCTTACACTTCTTACAGAAAGTGATCTTTTGACAGACAACTCAGTCATCTAACACAATCTAGAAGTGGCCATGAGAGATCAACAACCACGTTGTACAAAGTCAGTTGCCAACAGTTCTCCAGATCTAGTGCATTGTCCATATTAGGGTCCAGGGTGATCAGTGAGAGGCTGGGGGCTCATGGGGCTACCTTCGAAATTTATTGTTTCCTCCAATATTGTCACAGACAATGTTTTTATTTTATTTTATTTTGTTTTGTTTTGTTTTGTTTTTACAGGTTCTATCTTTATATCCATGTTGGGAAAGAGAAAGGAAAAAGAAAGAAAATACAGAGACCATTTCCCAATTTTAATGAAATATATTACTGACAAGTCCAATGCACAAAAATAAAATGAGAAAATAAGAGTGAATGAAGAAGCTCTATAAAATACTTATGTATGGAACAGATGTGCAAAAATACATTGTGGCATCTTTATAATATACATAGTTTTTGCCTTATAGACTGAAGACAGGCAGTTTGGATGTTTTCACTCATGCTCATTCTTTTCCAGTCTTTTATTGCATCAAAGTCATAATTCACTGTTAGATATTTGATACACTTTTTTTTTTAAAGATTTTATTTATTTTATTTTTAGGGAGGGAACGGAGGGAGAGAGAGAGAGAGAGAGAGAGAGAGAGAGAGAGAGAGAGAGAGAAATCAATGTGCGGTTGCTGGGGGTTATGGCCTGCAACCCAGGCATGTACCCTGGCTGGGAATCGAACCTGGGACACTTTGGTTCCCAGCCCGCGCTCAATCCACTGAGCTACGCCAGCCAGGGCTTGATACACTTTTTTTATGTTACTTTATGGTGAGTTCCTCCTTAATAACTAACAATATTACCAACAAATTACTTTTAAGAAAAAAATCTTTATTTCACGTAATCAGAGGAAATTTTGGAGCTGTCATCTTATATTTTTAGATATTTGCACATACAGTATATATGAAACTGCAGGGATTGGTATAGTAGTATTCTGTAGCAGGTATTCTCTTATCCTGTTCCTTGGACACAACTCTAGAGCATTTTGGACTGTTCCAACCAGGCAAAGCAGAACTCTCCAAAACAGCCTTGCAACACTGAGCATGGGTCACTTATACATGCATGTGTATTGGGGGTGGAGATAGAAGGCTAAAGATATATCACATTTTAAAAAATTTTTCCTTTAAGGATTTTGAACTCTGAAGCTTGATAACTGACTAGTGAATTTAAATCCTGTATCAACCACTTATTAGCTATGTGACTTCGAGCAAGTTAAAAAGTTCATTAACAACATGGACTCTTATTCACTACTGCTGGGAATGCAAAACTGTACAGCCACTTTGGGAGACATTTTAGCAATTTCTTTTTCTTTTTCTTGTGAGATTTTATTTATTTATTTTCAGAGAGAGAGGATGAGAGGGAGATGGAGAGGGAGAGAAGTATCAATATGTGGTTGTCTATCATGCACCCCTTACTGGGGACCTGGCTCTCAACCCAGGCTTGTGTCCTGACTAGGAATTGAACCAGTGACCCTTTGGTTTACAGGCAGGTGCTCACTCCACTGAGCCTTGCTATCCAGGGGCATTTGGGCAATTTCTTATGAAACTAAACATATGCGTACCACACAATCCAACAATCATGCATCTTGGTATTTAACTACCCAAAGGAGTTGAAAAGTTATATTCAGACAAAAACCTGTAAATGATGTTTATAGTAACTTTATTCATTATTTCCAAATCTTGGAAACAACCAAGATGTCCTCCAGCAGGTGAGTGAATAAATAAATTATAGTACATATACATAATGAGATATTACTTAGTGCTAGAAAATGAGCTATCAAGCCATGAAAAGACATAGAGGAAACGAATATGTAATACTAAGAGAAAGAAGGGTATGTGAAAAGGTTATATATTTAATGATTCTATGTGACAGTCTGGAAAAGCAAACTATGGAGATGGTAAAAATATTAGTGTTTTCTAGGAGTTGGAGGGAAGGGAGGATGGATAGGCATAGAAGAGAAGAGTTTTCATGCAGTGAAAATATTCTGCATGATACTACAATGGTTGATACATGCCCTATACATTTGTTCAAACCCATAGAATATGCAACACCAAAGATAAACCCATATATAAACCATGGCCCTTGGGTAATGATGTGTCAATGTAGGTTCATTTTTGTACAAATGTTCTACTCTAGTGGGGGATGTTGACAGTAGTGAGGCTGTGCATTTGTGAGGGGAGAGCATGTATAGCAACTCTGTATTTTCTGATCAATTCTTCTGTGAATAAAGCCTCTCTGAATAGAAAATTTTGTTAATTTAGAGAAGTCACTTAACCTCTCTCAACCTCAGTTTCATCACATGTAAAATATGGGTAATAACATTACGTATCTTATAAAGTAGCTATAAGGCTAAATCAACAGACATCATTTGCTTAGAACAGTGCTTGTCATACAAGAAGTACCCACAAGTTAGATTTTATTAGTGGTAGGGTATCATTAACATTTAGCATTAATATTTTTTTTTATTTCTACAATCTTAATGGTTACCAAATACCCACAAATAATCTAAGAGGTAGATTGGACAAAGATTCTCAGTTCGTATTTACATCGTGAGACAAAAGGCAAGAATTCAAATGAAGTCTGTCAAATCATAGGGTCAGAACTGTGCATAAGCCTGTTTGCTGGAGAAATCTTTTTTCCATACACACTTTGTTTAAGGACATCTTTACACTCTCCAAGTTACAGGGAGCTTTCGTGCTGCAGAAGACAATATTAACAGAAAACCCATGCATGTCAGAACCATGCAAAGCAAAGAATGCTTGCATTGAAGAACCCCAAGAGCTTTTGTTTATGTAACGTACATCTCTGCATATTTAGTATATTAGATATTTGAACTGAGGAATTTTAAAAACACATGGCACATAAGTACATAATCTATTAGTCTTCAAACTGCTAACATTATCATGTCATGTGTCCATAAAACTATACTATGCATTCCAGAGAGAATAGGAGTGCAAAAGACAAGAAAACACCTTAATATTTTTATGACAATAGATAGGCTTGACCTCTTACATGCCCATGAATGGATTTTGGAATACCCAGCATTCCCCAAATCATACTTTGTGAATATCTGCAACATATATGTCACTGTATATGTGGTTGACCATGTCCTTCTACTTGGCTACCTCACAGTCTTTCTCTTCTTTAGCAGTAGCTTCTCTATATTCTCCCAACTGTCTGTCAGCTTGGCCATTAATTTCATACTAGACAGCTTCTGAGTGTCTGTCTTCTACAGACCCAGTGATATTTTTCCTACATGCATATCCTCCTTTCGTTTTATATGGGAGAGAACAGACACTGTAGAATCTAAGAGCTTTCTTCCTGTACCGAACTCTCAGCTCAATACATGCATAGCAGACCCTGGAATAAGACACAGCTCAGGTCTCTGCTGAAGGCAGAGCCACAGAACCCTGAACTGAGAGCAGGCTTCAAAAGCCACTGAGGTGGTCCAAGCCAAGCTGGAGAATGAGGATGCGGCTTTGCAGTGACCGAGTGAAAGGAGACCGCAGAGCAGATTGTAGAGTCGAGCAGAGCAGGGCAGTGTATGAGCCAGCTGAGATGCATCCAGAAGCTTCATGAATAATCAATAATGTGGAGAAACACTGGTTGGCTACTTAATGCAGTTTATAGACAGTGTAATTTCCTTTGTTTTAGAACATCATGAATGTCAATGAAATGCCCTTTCATTTCACATTTAAGCTGTAAAATGTCACCACCGTTTCCAGTTTATTAGATGATGTGTTTCTTTAAAACTTTTGGTTTCACAAATACCATGCTGTCTTGTTGCATAAGGTCAGAATTATTTTCTGCCTGTTTATATGCAGTTTGACAAACTAAATCAATTTTTGGTCTTTAGGAGAGTAGAGCCTTGGTTAATAGGTTAGACTATCAGTATGTAACATTTCTTTATAAGGAACCCTTATACTGAGTGATGTGATAGGTATTAACGCATGTCTGTATTACAGACTTTCACACCTAAGGTGGCATAAGATATGCTGATTAATTTCTAAACAGCTTCTCTGTAGTTCTGCATTATTCACAATGTTTATTGAAATCCTATTATGCACAGATCACTGGACTGGTTGCTGGGGATATAACATAACTATAAAGGGTAGACTTCATTAGATGTAGGCTTTAAGAGGACTTGAATAGGCTTTCTCCCCCACAGAAGACATATAGATGTCCAAGAGACACATGAAAAGGTGTTCAACATTACTAATCATTAGGGAAATTCCAAAAAAAAAAGCACAATGAGGTATCACCTCACATCAGTCAGGATAACTATTATCTAAAAGACAAAAAATAACTTGTGTCAATGAATATTTGGAGAAAAGAGAATCTTCACATACTGTTGGTGGGAGTGTAAAAATGGCACTCCCTGTAGATACTGTAGAGAACAGTAGGAATAGTCCTCAAAAAATTAAAAAAACAGAACTAGTGTATGACTCAGCAGTTCCACTTATGGATATTTTTTTTGAGAAAATGAAAACAATAATTTAAAGAGATATACGTACCCTTACGTTTGTTGCAGCAGTACTTACAATAGCCAGGGCATGAAAGCAACCGAAGTGTTTCTTGACAGTTTAATGGGCATAGAATATGTGGTATGTATCTATATATCTTTTTTTTTAATTTTTAAAAAGATTTTATTTATTTATTTATTTTTAGGGAGGGAAGGGAGGGAGGGAGAGAGAGAGAGAGAGAGAGAGAGAGAGAGAGAGAGAGAGAGAGAGAGAGAAACATCAATGTACGGTTGCTGGGGGTTATGGCCTGCAACCCAGGAATGTACCCTGGCTGGGAATCGAACCTGGGACACTTTGGTTCCCAGCCCGTGCTCAATCCACTGAGCTATGCCAGCCAGGGCTGTATCTATATATCTGTATAATTTTACTCAGCAATAGAAAAGAATGAAACCTTAGCATTTGTAACAATATAAATGGTCCTAGAGATGATTACGTTAAGTAAAATAAGTCAGTCATAGAAAGGCAAATGCTATATGATCTCACTGATGTGTGGAATCTAATAAACAAAACAAATGAACAGACAAAACAAAAAAGAAACAGACTCATAGATACAAAACACACACACACACACACACACACAAAATGGGGGTGACCAGAGGTGGAAGAAGTATGAGGGGGCTGGACAAAATAGGTGAAGGGGAGTAAGAGGTACAAACTTTGAATTATAAAACAAATAAGTGACAGGGATACAACATATAGCATCAAGAGTGCAACCAATAATATCATAATAAGTTTGTATGGTGATAGATGGTAACTACACTTACTATGGGGGGCATTTCATAATGGACATAAATGCCAAATCATGATGATGTATAATTGAAACTGATAGAATACATTTTGTCAATTATACATCAATATCAATTTTAAAAATAAATTAAAATTCAGACTAAAAGTACAAGTAAAAAAGAGTTAATTAAGATAGAAGGATGAAAGGATATTGAAGTCAGGAAAAATACAGAGAAAAAAAATGTGCAGTGGGAAATTTGAATTCCAAATCCTCTAATATAGGCTTTATGTAAGGAAATAAACATAGAGTTTTACAAAAAGCAAAGGACTTGATGTAGCCGAGGTAGCAATCGGTGGATGGTTTCAGGGGTACTCAAAACTAAGCAATGGAATAGAGAACTAAAATAATGATAAAAGTCTCAAAAGAAGAAGCCAAGTAATGAAGAATAAAAATATCTATATATTAAGAATATGTTTTTTCTAATTCACCCCACTGACCTACAAAATTGTACAAATGATACCATGAATCACTTCCAGGCAATTGTTCAAATTTCTTCCCATCATTAGTTATTGTGTGTGTTTGGGCATTCCAACACATTTTAAAACAATTAGATGTCACTAAGGCTTATTATAAAATGTGGCTTTTTTTTTTTTGTGACCATTTCTCCTTTGCAACTGTCTACTCCAGACTTCCAGCACTAGAAAAAAATACTTTCCAGTTTTTTCAGCTCTGTCTTCATATATTACCTTTATATTTCCAAATAATGTTTATAGTGCTCCATGTTAAATTTTTGGTTTCAGAGAGCATCTACTGCCTTCTTGGACAAGTTAGTTGAGGATAGTTCCTTACCACTTATTTCCAAATCTCTGAAAATAGGATCTTGATTCCAGCCACATTATAGGTGTGTATTTACTTGGAGTCTGTAAATATTTAGACTAGCTCAATAATGTTTACCACTGAGTCACATAGAGCTTTGATTATCATTATTTTTTTAACAATGAGTTTCTCTTATTGGCTCAATCAAAACTGTCAAATAATTTTCAGAAACATTATTGTCCATTTCAGTCTTCTTTCTTGATCCTTCTGGAACACTCCATCTCCTCTTTTCAATCTCAAAGTCATCTCCTAGTCTTCAGTCCTCTTTTTTCCTTTTTTCTCTTTTAGTATTTAAAGTTTTTCTTTATTTTAAATGATTTTATTAGAGTGGCATTGGTTAATAAAATTATCTTGGTTTCAAAGGTACAATTCTATAACACATCATCTGTATATTTAGGTGCTTACCACCCAAAGTGAAGTCTCTTTCCATCACCATTTACACCCCATCTACCCTCTTCTGTCTCTCACCAACCTCTGTTTCCTCTGGTAATTCATATATATATATATGCATATATGCTTAATCCTTTCACCTTTTACCTTTTTCATCCAGTCCCCAACCCCCTCTCCTCTGAAAGCTATCAGTCTGTTCTCAGTATCTGTAGGTCTGTTTCTTTTTGGATTATTTTGTTCCTTAGATTTCACATACATGTGAAATCATGTGGTATTTTTCTTTTTTTGATTGGCTTAGCTCACTTAGCATTATCCTCTCCAGATCTATCCATGCTATCACAAAGTGTAGGACTTCCTTGTTTTTTTATGGCTTAGTAGTATTCCTTTGTGTGAATGTACAACAGTTGTTTTATCCACTTGGGCTGCTATAAAATCTTGGCAACTGTAACTAGGGCTACAATGAACATAGAGGTACATATATTCCTTCAAATCAGTATTTTGGGTTTCTTTGGATACATTCCCACAGCAGAATTACTGGGTTGTAAGGTAGTTCCATTTTTAATTTTTTGAGGTAACTTTATACTGTCTTCCACAGTGGCTACACCAGTCCGCATTCCCACCAACAGTGTATTAGTTTTCCTTTTCCCATACATCTTCACCAGCACTTATTTGTTGATTTATTGATGACAGCCATTCTGATAGGTGTGAGGTATTTACTTCATTGTGGCTTTAATTTGCATTTTTCTAATGACTAGTGACATTGAATATTTTTTCATATATCTATTGACAATCTCAGTATCCTCTTTGGAGATGTGTCCATTCAGGTCATTTGCCCACTTTTTGAATGGATTGTCTTTTTTTTTATGTTTTTTTTCATTTTCTTTTTTTTTAGATTTTATTTATTTATTTTTTAGAGAGGGAAGGGAGGTAGAAAGAGAGAGAGAGAGAAAAACATCAATGTGCGGTTGTTGGGGGCTATGGCCTGCAACCCAGGCATGTGCCCTGACTGGGAATGGAACCTGCGACACTTTGGTTCATAGCCCGCGCTCATTCCACTGAGCTATGACAGCCAGGGGTTTCATTTTCTTTATTATTCAAGTACAGTTGTCTCCATTTTCCTGCCACCACTTCCCCCCGCCTCACCCACCCTCAATCCTTCCCCACTTTGGCTTTGTCTATGGGTCTTTTATACATGTTCCTTGGGGACCCAACCCCTTCTTTCCCCTGTTATGGCCCTCCCCTGTTTGATTATTATCAGTTTGTTCTTTATTTCAATGTCTATGGTTATATTTTGCTTGCTTGTTTGTTTTGTTGTTTAGGTTTCACTTATAGGTGAGATCAGATGGGTATTTGTCTTTTAACTCCTGGCTTATTTCACTTAGCATAATGAAAGGATGCTCAGCAGCACTAGCCATAAGAGAGATGCAAATTAAAACCATAATTCAACCACTTCACACCTGTCAGAATGGCCATCACAAACAAATCAATAAATAATAAATGCTGGCAAGGTTATGGAGAAAAGGGAACCCTAGTGCACTGTTGGTGGGAATGCAGACCAGTGCAGCCACTATGGAAAACAGTATGTTAATTTCCTCAAAAAACTAAAAATGGAAGTGCCTTCTGACCCAGCAATTCCACTGCTGGGATTATACTCTAAGATTCCCGAACACCGATTCAAAAAACCTATGCACCTAATGTTCACAGAAGCACAATTTATAATAGCCAATTCCTGGAAGGACCCTAGGGGCCCATCAGTAAACGAGTGGATCAAAAAACTGCGGTACACTTACACAATGGAATACTACACAGCAGAAAGAAAGAAGCAGCTCGTAACCTTCACAACAGTATGGATGAAACTGTTTTTAAGTCAAGATGCTCCCTTGTGCTGACTGTCTCTGGGCTTTGAAGGGGTCGGTTTGCTCCTGGTTTTTCCTCTCTCTGTGTCTGCTAAGTCAGCTACTGCATCTCTGTCTGCCGACTTTTCCAGACACATGTTGAAATCCCATTCCGTTTTGTACACATTGACTCTACCTTTTAAGAACTTCTTTTCTACATTTTAGTCTTGAATAGGAGAGGAGATAACCACATCTGATCAAACTACCTTGATTATCTGGAATTCCCACAATTTGCTCTTTTGTTCCTGCCACTTAATCTCTGCATGTGATGTTTCCTGTGCTCTTCACAATATGAAAAGATGTCTTTTTTACAAAGAGTCTCTGAAGATATTTTTAAAATCTTTTTTTTTCTTTTAAAGTTATTCCTTGGCATTTAGTATTACCTTCAAATGGACTCATTTTTGTCCCTTAAATTCACAATTTACATCTCCCAGAGTCCCTGCATTTCCTAAATTTGTATTAACAATTATAAATAACTCAGAAATGATTTTCAAGTCCCAGGCTTCTGTTAACAAATTTTAGGAATGTCCTTGACTTGCTCTATAGTCACATATTAGGGTACATCAATCACTTTGAAAACTGGTTATAGAATGATGCTTATACTTTAAAAATCTCCTTAAAATCAGTGGCCTACAAATATACATACATATCTTAATAATTTTATTAGCATTTGCCCTTAGGAAATATTCATCCTAGAAGACAGTGGCTGTTGGCTGCTGAAACAAAACCATTTCAGTAATAATAGATTCCAGAGCATTTTTGCAGTTTCTGTGATCACTACACCCTACCAAATAAGTCAGTCAGCTAGAGATGACAGCCCATTCAATACAAAGGGTATTCTTTCACTCACAGACCTGCTAAGGGCCAGGAACGCAAGTTTTAGATCAATCCTTTTATGTATTTTCTACCCCCACCAGTAAAAACAAAAGCAAGCAAACAAAAAATAACAACAAAAAAGCAGCAAACTAGGGAAACATTTGTAGCTTATTTTTAGTACTAGGATTTTGTATGTCTGTATTCAATAATATAGCTGTGAGTAATTTATTCTCAACATGTATGTACTTTATTATTATTATTTTTTAGTTTTGAAATCGTTCAAGTGCTGTGACAGTTACATAAATTCTAGTGGGCATGCCCATTGGAGCTTTATTAGCAAAGATTAGCAGTTTAGAGGGAGATATATGGTTGATCCTCATTATTGATAAATATTGTACAGTATTTCCAAAACCACCGGCTTGCTAAAATTTATATGTGACCCCCTTGTCAATACTCCCAGCACTTTGGAGGTCATTCACAGACATACTTGGGCAACAAAAATTTCGAGTCACCAAAGCAGACCTCCCTAGCTACTGTGCAACAAAGCCACACTCTCGCTTCCCAATTCAGCTTTCATACTGTAAGCAAGTGTCTTTTTGCTATTTAGTGTCATGTTGTCCACACTCATTTGTTGTTGCTGTTGCTTTAGCTGTTAAAGTGGTTTCCTAGCATAATGTTAAAGTGAGGTCTAAATTTTCTAAATGCAAGAGGAATGTGATGTACCTTACTGATAAAATCCACGTGTTAGATGAGCTTCATTCAGATATGAGATATACTGCTGTGGCCAGGAGTTCAATGTTAATGAATCTGCAACATGTATTAAATAAAGTATCTTTAAACAGAAACACACATAAAACAAGATTATGTGCAAAGCTGATGAAAGTGATCGGTCTCTCAGCAATCTAACTGTATTTCCCCTAGGAGCAATGCTCAGTCTCACTAAGTAGCGTTCACTGAGACTTTATGAAAACATAACTACCGTGAATAATAAGAATAGACTGTATTTACATGTGAACTCAATGTACATCTTTTCTAATTTGAAGATTTTGGTGTAAATGCTAAGGAGTAGATTTACCATTTCAAGTCAAGGGTAAATAAACAAGTTGCTCTTGGCTTATTTTTATTGTATTAGGTTCCTCAAAAGGTTCATTTGTTTTCTTTTCCATAAGATGGATCTAGTAGTGCTTAGTTGTCTTTAACTTCATTTGAAAAAATTTTCTTAGGTTACATTGTGATGGCTGTCATATTAGCATGCATTTAAAAAAAAAAAACTTACCAAAATTGGTGAATTTTTGTGCAGCCATTTTAATATTGAAGATAAAAGAAAATAAGCAGCATTTTTTACATAGTATGTTTTATCATTTCAAAAAAGGCTAAAGTGCAACTGAAAGAGATTTGTGCAGTGTACAGAGAAGGTGCTATGACTGGTCCAATGTGTCAAAAGTGGTTTGTGAAGTTTCATGCTGGAGAATTTTAGCTGGATGATGCTCCACAGGTGGGTAGACCAATCAAATAGAGACATTGATTGAGAACAATCATAGTTATACCATGTGGGAGATAGCCAGCATACTCAGAATATCCAAATCAATGAAGTTATTGGTGAAAATGAAAAACGTGTCTTTTATTTCACAGAAAAATAGCATATGAACCTTTTGGCCAACACAATAATACTAAAGCCAGGATGGCTAATTTAATTGTTCCATTTTCATTTATTTGTTCACTTTTGTTAAAAAATGATTAAAGAAGACAATTTAAGTGATGTAAACATACTATTTAACAATGTAAGTAAGATGCTAAATGGTCTCCATAGGAGACCTGCAAAGAAGGCAGCAGACAAGAAGCCTTTACAGAATAAAGAATAAGGAAGAAACAAGAACACATCTGATTGACTCAAGCCACATAACCAACCTGGTTTGGGGTGAGTAGGAGCAAGGAAATAAGTACAGAAGCCAGGGTTAAGCTGGTGCTTAGGGGAATGGCTGGCTGCACACACTGCATTCCTGGTCAAAATGAAGGATTTACAGGAGTCAAACTTTGGTTTACCAATGTGGCGCCCCAGGACAAAGCAATGCTATCTGGGCTTAGAAAGTTACTTCATCACTTTTATGAACCAGGAAGAAGAGGGAATGACTGAAATTTCTTTGTTAAATTATAGCTGTGTTTTGATCTTATTTGGGCAGGAAGATGTACATAATCTTAAAATCATCTTTGCCGACTTACTTTCAAACTTCTCCTGTTTCCCTGATACTTGTAATTCTAGCAGTATCTGAACTCCTAAACCCAAAATACCATGTTGGTTATCAGTTTTTATAAGGGATCCTGTGTTACCTACCTGGTGAAAGCAATTGAGCCCTTGTAACATTCATTTTCTTTTCTTGGAAAAATTCTATACATCTCAGCTGTAAGTGCTATAGGATAGCACATTTAATGCAAAATACATTATTAATTAATTTTGACCCCTTACAAAGTTGAGTACTTCCACAATCGCAATTTATCAGCAGTATCCAAGGTGTCATTTCAGTTCCGATAACACAGTCTATAACTTCAAACCATTTTGTCAAGCTCTGATTTTTCTCCTTACTAAGTATTACAGCCTCAGCAAAAAATACCACGGGCAAATATATAGATAGAAAGATAGTGATTTTTGCAGCCATGTGGAATTTTAACTTTATTTAACTTTATTTTATTTATGTACCTGCATAAAATTAAATCAAGCTTTTTAAACTTTAAATATATATATATTTTTTAAATAACTTGCCAACTACATAGGCCTTTGAAAGTTAGCCTTGTCCATTATCAATAATTGAGATAAGACTGACCCAATCTTGCTTTCCCACTTTTAGTTTGGTTGCAAGCATTATTCTTTTCCCCTTAAAAAATTCTCAATTGCTGAAGCAGAAAATTTCTTTATTTCTACCTTAGTGGAGCTGTTTTTTTTTTTTTTTTTTTTTGAGATTGAAACACCTGCTATGCATACATTATGTAAAGAGCATACTAATCATTTAGAATGAAAGTTTGAATATAAATGTCAGACATTACTGAAACCTATTTTACAATGTGCTTAGGCATTGGTTTCATTGTTATGCTGTTTTATTGCTGTAAAAGCAGGGAGGTATGCATTTGAGTGTGTCTGTGTGTGATTAATGGGCAAGAGCACCCACCAGTGGTTAATATAAATGAATAAGCTCAGATATTTACTTGCATTAACATTATTTGACAACAATTCCATAAAAAGAATGCAAAAATTTCTAATCCTTATGTTTCTGCTATGTTCTGTCTGCCTTAGGGTATCTGCATTTACTCACTGATGCCATTCAAATTGTCTTTTCCTTTCATTACAGTAGGCTGAGAGTGCTCTACACATTTGAAGGATGCAAAGATGTCCATCAATTTTTATGAAAATAGGAAGGTGGGACTGGAAAAAATTAAAATGCAGAGAAAGTGAAATTTGACCTACTGTCCAAAGTTGTTTTAGTTCAGTTTTGATCATAAAGTCTGATCATAAGGAAGAGCAATCTGCCCTTCTTAACTAGCTCTTTACAATTGATATTTCCATATGATATTTCTCATCTTTATCTCATTTTTTAAATGTCAAACATTTGAGATACCATATATATGCATTATCAATATTCTAAGCAATCTGTTTCAGTCTGAATTATAGTCAAACTGCTCTGAACAAAGCATTATCATAGTAAACATTAGAGACATGGTCCTATTTTTGATCTCACTCTTCAACCACTCTTTTCCTTATCTTTGGGACAACATATTTCCTCATGTAATTATTATTACTTATTTATATAAACATGTAAACTTATTACATATTTTATAAACAACTTTAATACATTAAGGTGGTTTTTATGAAAACATATTTCTTAACAGATGTCTTAGACCTTTATTATATTGAATATAACATCTTTGAATAAATTATCTATTGTTAGAATGAATCAGAGTTTACCATAAATTTTACTATTATTTTGGGGGGTCCATCTTTGTTGAACTTTGCTCAAATAATTAAATCAAAAAGATTAAGAGTGTTATGCTAGCCATGTCATTGAACTATCTGAACTTCTTTCAGGATGCATGCTAAACTCTTGCTCTAATTCTTCAACAAAGATTCTTTTTAAACTACATATCAATTCACAGTTCAGGTAAGCACTCCAATTTTTTTGAAAACAAATATTTAAAAATCACTTGCCATATAAATCATTTTTATCCTTTCATTAAAATTCATTATTTTCTTAAAACCAATACCAACAGTATTTTGATTGGTCCCTGTAGGACTGAATTGAAGATTTGTAATATTCTGGAAAAATCACAACTATAAGTTTATACCTGGGTGAAGGATATTTTATTTCTAAAAGTTGGAGAAGTTCATTACGTGGTGATAGAAAATCAGGATGTGATACTCCATCACATGCTATTCAGAATAACAGTCAAACCTTAGTTCTTGAATGTCTCCCAGATCAAACAATTTGGTTCTTAAACAACCTTCTGAAATAAATTAAGTTTGAGAACTGAGATTCCACTTTATACATCATAACTTCAATTATCTGCCAATAGAATCAAAGTAACTTCCTTGTTTTCCTTGTAAGAAAAGTTTGCTGATTTTGTTGATGATGATTTTGTACATTTTTATTGGTACTTAGCTGTTAGGGAGTGATGGTCACTTATTTGAAATTTATATGAGTTCAAATAATATAACCTGGGTTTTAAATGCCTTAAAACATTTTTATGAAAGACTTAATATAATATATGCAATTATTTAATTTAAAAATCAATAATCTTAAACTCTGTATACTCACATTCCCTTAAATGCCTTCAAATATCTAAATGTCACCCAAAAGCTTGCTGGTGGACCACTCATCTGATCATGCAAACAGTTTCACAATGAAACAGCTTTGCTGCTTCTTTCAGATTTCTGTTCCCAGGATCCTTTCTAGACAGAGTCCCTAGAGATTCACAGGGGAACTTAAAAAAAAATACAGAAGTTTTTTAAAGCAAGTGATACATAAAATATTTTCAATCTTACATTAAATTTGTTACAGCTGGGTTTTATCAAGCCTGGATATTCTCTTTGGGTATAGTCTCTTTTGTGTACAGAGCAGTTTCTTATTTTAATTTCCTACATAATTTAAACCTTGATGAATTGATTTCATTAGCACATTAAATCTGCATAGCACTTACATTGCCCATTTCTCTTAACATAAGCTAAAGTGAAAAAAAAAATGTATATACCCTCTGTTGTTTCAGATTTCATTTGGGTAGATTGGGTTCTGACTGATTGCCTGCTCTTCATTACCTCATCACAAGTTGCATTGATTAAGACTAAAGTAGCTACACTTTTAACATTTCTCTATGTCTTATTTAAAGCTAATTTCAAACTTTTATTCACTTTAGAAATTGTGCATTATACATGCTTGGAAATGGTTTCCAAAAATTCTTTCAGCCCATATATATTCACTAGCTCTTGATTTTCACCTTGCCCACCCTAACACCTTTCATCTAGTGCAATTTTTAAACATCAGCTGTGTTCTTTACTTCCCAGTGGTTGCATAGAGCTGACAAAAATAAAAATGAAAAGATCTCTATGTGAAAGAGGTAATTTTCATGCCCTATGACCTGTACTGTAATTGTAGACAGTTTAGATCTCCATTCAAATGGGTATCATCATTTTTGTCACTTTACAAGATGATGAAATTATTATCATTTGACAAAGGTGTAAACGGAGGCATAAAATGTACAGAAAACCCAGAAATCAAAGTTTTGATTTACATGACTCTGAGATCTGTGTTTGGAACACCTCACTACGTTTCTGAAGAGGAGACATAATTTATTTTCTTTAGACTGTCTAGTATTCAAAAAGAAGATAAACAAAAAAGAGGAGAGGTAATACAGAAGTAATTAAAATGAGGATATTCACATTTCTTTTTCATGCTGTGATTTTTTTTTTTTTGATGGGGGAATAGTTCCTTGAATTGTCAACTTGGTTTTTAATAGCAGGGCATAAGAAGTCTAGAGAGCCTTCACAAATTCAGTATTGTGGTGATTCAACAAGATGTTGCACTTTGAAAATTTAGATCAGCCCCAATGAAAAAGAAAAACAAAAATGCATTATTTTTGAAGACAAACTAACAGTAGAGAGTAAATGATGACTCTATTCCTTAAGAACCCACACCCAAATTATTTGCACATTTGCAGCAATAACAATTCCTGGAGATATTTTTCATGCAGGTCGGTCAGATTTACCCACTTGGTTGGGTTAAAATTTGGGCAGCCTTTCTTATATTCAAGATGCCATAATCTTACCTGGTTGAGAAAGAGGTGGTGGGTACGTAGAGTCATGATAGCTCCAAGTGCAGGACTTTATATGCTTGTAAGAGAAGCCATAGGCACAGGAAAGGGGGGTTCACAAGACTTTAATAGAGATATTCTCTCTGATAATGAAAAAGACTAACATAGATAGACACTGTGGATATTCATTAATAATAAAAACACAATTGGGAAAGCATTATTCCAGAACCCATTCCTCAATCACAGCTTCTATCCCCACTTAAGTTTGTAAACCAGGGTAGTCAATCACACAGCCAACACTTTCTGAGTATTGCGCAGGGCCAACATATGAGCAAAGTCTCTGCCCTCTTAAGCTTATAAACTATTTATTCTATTTACAAACATGCTTTTACTCCCACCTATTTTATTGTCACTTAGAATGTTTCATTCTTTTCATAACAATATAGTGAAATGTCCAATGTTTCTTTCCCCAAACACCTTGCTTTGTGTTTGTTATCCCATTCCAGAGGAGACCTGATAGCAAAATATTAACAGCAACTTCATTGTGAGCTTTTGTGCCAAAGATCAAGTCCTGTTTATATTTAATTCAAGTCTGCACTCACAATACAGGCTGTTGGTATCCAAGATTGGATTACACTTGCATGTAATTCAAAATCACATACTCAGCAGGACTCTGCAACCAATTTTTGAATGAATCATTAGAGCATTCAGTTATGCTTTATTGGTAACTAACAACTGTTATTATAATCAAATGAGAGTTTAGCAAGGTAGAAACATAAATTATAGTAAAAATGTACCCTGGTGTCCAAAATCTATGTGAGTTATATTTCAGCTCCACCTTTGACAGTTTAGTTCAAAGATGCTTAAGAAAGCTGTATGTTAGTATCAATTGGTCCAGTAATCACTCCCATGCTCTCATGTTTGACTTTGGAACCCTTTCTGTTCCCCTGACCTATGATTTATGTCTTACTAATTCATATCCAATAAAGATATGAAATAATAGAAATATTACCTTACACATATTCTATCTATATATAAATAAATAAAAATATGTGTCCATGTAGGTTTTCTTCTACCTGGTCCTTATGCCCAATGGTTTCACTATGCAACCATTATATAAAGTCTACATTCATTCATTTCACCTTCCAATTTTAAAAATAACCATGAGTATGATGAGACATTATTGAAAAGGAACAAAAAGTTTTTGATTCAGAATGCTGCATTAACACAACATGCCATTATGTCCCCAGCAATGCCTGTTTGTGCACTATGTAACTTTTCTGAACTCTGGTTATCTCCTGCAATTAAAGTGTGTCCCATCGATGCATGAGATGGATGGCTCTGTAGAGAAATTAATAATTATGTTGATTATTAATTTGGGGCCAAATTATCACACTGTATTTCTAGGAGAAAAAGGAGCCAATACCATAGATCTCATAAGGTTGAAGTTGAACCAGAGCAAGAAATGGATCATGTACATGTTCATTCAGCAAACCTACACCTTAACAGAATAATGATGTAGATTCTACATTTCAAAATGGTACAGCACACCAAGTGTAATTCTAAGTTTACTCTGGAAACCTTGAGCTCAATAATTTAATAGCTGTGATACCTAGTAATTAGAACTAAAAAGATTTAACATGTTGTTTTTCAATATTACTTATGCAGGGAAAATTATTCACATCACTTGTTTTCAGTGATGTCAGCTGACTTCTAAGGGTAGGGTGGTTTTTCAGGACGTATCTCTAGGAAAAGAAAATAAACTAAGAGGTAAATTTGGTCTGAAAACTCTGACTTGTAGAACCACACAGGTTAATACAAAAATTAAAAGCTGCTTTTAACGAATATTTGATGTTGCTAAAAAAGGAGGATTTGGTAATATCAACACTCCTAAAAACCTTGTGTTTATATTCCATTCGCATTTTGAGCTGGCACTTCATTTTGAAGATTAAACTTGTCTTACATAACTACAAAATAAACAGTCCTTCAGGGTTGTTCTTCTACCCTTGAGGTCAGAAGCCAATTTCTCAAACAGTGGTGTGAAGAAATTAAACATGACCTGAAGCAGGAGAGGACAATACTCCACAGATAAACAAAGTCCTTCTGCTGTACCAATTTTGCTATGAGTGATTCAAAGAAGAAAAATTTCAGAGAAGAATATGGCTTCTATGAAATTGCAGATCAGTCCAGCAAGGGAGAAACATTTGTGTTCATAATTGTATTTTAAAAAATGTAATTTGATTTTTTTCCAGAATGATTTGTTTTAACTGATGTGCTTAAATCTTTACATAATTTAGATTCATGATGGTATGACCTTCCCCCCAAAAAACTCTAAATATAAATGAATTGCTAATTGCCTAAAAAATTTAAGTGTCTACTTAAAGGTGATGTATTAAAGTGTAGAGTTTTAGCCCTGGCTGGTGTGGCTCAGTGGACTGAGCGCGGGCTGGGAACCAAAGCATCGCAGGTTCGATTCCTAGTTATGGCACATGCCTGGGTTGCAGGCCATGGCCCCCAGCAACCGCACATTGATGTTTCTCTCTCTTTCTCCCTCCCTTCTCTCTCTAAAAATAAATAAATAAAATCTTTTTAAAAAGTGTAGAGTTTTATGCCATTTTTATTTATTTATTTTTAAGTATATTTGGTTATACTATTGTAGTTGTCCCACTTTTTCCCCTTTACCCCCCTTCACCCTACATCCTCCTCCCTCCAGCATTGCCCCTCACCTTAGTTCATGTCTATTGGTCATACATATACGTTCTTTGGCTTCTCTGCTTCCTATACTATCCTTAACCTCCCCCTCTTTATTTTGTACCTACCAATTATACTTCTTATTCCCTGTAACTTTTCCCTCACATTCCCCTTCCTCCACCCTGCTAATCTCCATTTATGTGATCTCCATTTCTGTGATTCTGTTCCTGTTCTAGTTGTTTGCTTAGTTTCTTTTTGTTTTTGTTTTTTTTTAGGTTTCTTTTTTAGATTCAGTTGTTGATAGTTGTGACTTTATTGTTATTTTATATTTATAGTTTTGATCTTCTTTCTCTTAGGTAAGTCCCTTTAACATTTCATATAATAAGGGCTTGGTGATGATGAACTCCTTTAACTTGACCTTGTCTGAGAAGCACTTTATCTGCCTTTTATTCTAAATGATAGTTTTGCTGGATAGAGTAATCTTGGATGTAGGTTATTGGTCTTCATGACTTTGACTATTTCTTCCCAACCCCTTCTTGCCTACAAGGTTTCTTTTGAGAAATCAGCTGATAGTCTTAAGGGGACTCCTTTGTAGGTAACTCTCTCTTTTCCTTTTGTTGCTTTTAAGGTTCTCTCCTTATCTTTTAATCTTGGATAATTTAATTATGTTGTGTTTTGGTGTATTCCTCCTTGGGTCCAACTTCTCTAGGACTCTCTGAGCTTCCTGGACTTGCATGCCAATTTCCTTCACCAGATTGGAGAAGTTTTTTTTCATTATTTGTTCAAATAAGTTTTCATTTTCTGCTCTTTCTCTTCTCCTTCTGGCACTCCTATGGTTTGGATGTTGGAACATTTAAAGTTGTCCTAGAGGTTCTGAAGCCTCTTCTCATTTTTTTTTTTTTGAATTCTTGTTTCTTCATTCTGTCCCAGGCAAATGTTTATTTCTTCCTTCTGTCCCAAATTTGAGTCTCAATTTCTTTCCTTTCGCTGTTGGTTCCCTCTATATTTTTCTTTATTTCACTTTGTATAGGTTTCACTTTTTCTTTTATTTTGCAGCCATACTCATCCATTTCTGTGAGCATCATGATTATCAGTGTTTTGAACTCTACATCTGATAGGTTGGCTATCTCCTCATTGCTTAGTTCTTTTTCTTGAGTTTTCATCTGTTCTTTTATTCAGGCCATATTTCTTTGTCTCAATGCACTTGCTATATTGTAAGAGGCAAAGCCTTAACTATTTGCCAGGGTGGGACAACCCGCTTCACTGTACTGTGGTGAGTCTGGATGAATGTTTCTCCTTTATGTCCTTTGCAGTTGAAATTCCATAAAGTTCAATTTTCTGGCAGTTCTGGCTGTTTTTTGTTTCTAAATTTGTTGTTATCCTTCTTTTGGTTGTGTAAGGAAATGAAATGTATGTACCTATACCTCCATCTTGGCCAGAATCTCTGAGTTTTCTGTAGTTTTTACAAATTTATACAATTATCATTGCTGTACAGTTTATGTAGCAGGCACAAGTGGAAAAAGTCAGAGAAAATGAAAGATGCTTTCATACTGAGATATACATATTTTGGTTCAGAACATCATAAAAATAAAATGAGATTATGAACCATTTGTGAAAAAATGATTTTTTCAGTTACAAATATTTGCTTTCCATGGTATTTTTTTGATTTCAGTATACAGTAAAGCTGGTATTCTATTCTTGCTAATAATTACCCTTATCTACTGTTGCCATCATATAAAATATTTCATATAGAGGTTCTTTGTATAACTCTTAAATAATTTTAACACCATCCTAATGAATTTAAGATAAATTTTAAACCAGCGCTCTATACTCTATTTGCTATTTCCTGTGTATGTCTGTCAGGGGGAAATTTCTAGTCTGACTAAAGCCATATAAATGCATTTACTAGATAGTAGCAGAGATATGTTCTATAATAAGTGGGAATCATAATCCCAAGGGATTGATGCCTAGGTAGAATTATTTTGACAGTGAGTCTGTGGAATGGAAAAGAATGGATAATGATGAAAGCAGTGTTATAAGAAGACTAATGTTGGAAATTAGTGGACTATGTAAAACATGTAGTGAATGCTGTACTTTCATACTCAGATTTCCTTACCTATTTATTTTAGGGTATATCAGTCTACAATCTTATTTTCATTGGTTGTATGCAAACTGCCAAACCTTACTTTTTCAGTTTTGGATATGAGAAAAAGAATGTTGGGCCTGCTATTCTAATAATTATCTAGGCTTTTACTTTATGGGAAAATTAGGCAAGGAAAACCTACTGATGCTGATAGAAGCAATGGATCACTATGGGATAAATGATAAGCAAAGCTGGGAATTATGGGTCATAAACCCTATACTCACAGTGTCCATAGGCCAGGAGGAGAGAGGAAAAGTAAACAAAACAAAAACTGAGTGTTTATCTTACTATTAATTGTATTGTTCTTTCTTTTTGGATATATGTTTAAACATTTTCAGAATATGCAGTGATTTACATGAATAAGTACAGAATCTTATCTGAAAATTTACAAGATAGAGGATTTAAAAATATGATTCAAGTTCTATGTCTCTGATTTTAGTTATATGTTCCTGTTTCATTAAACTTGTAAACAAAAAAGATATACAGTGATCCCTCACCTATGGTGGGTGTTACGTTCCAAAGACCCCTATGATAGGTGAAAATCCACGAAGTAGTGGCATTATATTTATTTCATTACTTACATATGTTTTAAGGCTTTATAAACCCTTCCTACACTCTTATAAACCTTTCCCACACTCTTATAAAGACTTCATATGCTCTTAAATACTTTCTACACTCTTAAACCTATGTAATTTTAACAACATTTAAAATTTTATATGGGTACTCACCAGTGAAGTATACAGTTGTCCCTCGCTATATCGTAGTTCACTTATTGTGGCTTCACTGTATCACTGGTTTTCAAAACCCGACTTCCACGGACCCATCAACAGGCTCCTGTGCCCTAGAGTGGGTTTTTTAAAACCCGCGATACAGCGAAGCCCCAATAAGTGAACCACGATATAGCGGGGATGACTGTATTAGGAAACTAATATGTAGACGTAGTAAATTTTGTTTTACCTTTACATGACTGTGAGATAACGCACATAAAAATTTTATGTAACTGAAACTGTGGAATAATCTGGAAAAAAGGAAGAGATGCAGATATGGAATTGGGTGTCTAGAGCCAAGAAGCCAGACTTGAAGACTGAAAATGATAGCATTCTTCCCTGCCCTGAGCACAGTGAGAAATGAATGGAAGGCCAAGAGTTGAACCTTCATTTAGGCCTCACTATGCATTTCTCTTACTCTACTCAAGTTTCCAAAGCCCACATTCTTTTTCACTTTTTGCTAAATTAGTCTGGGGCGTATAGTGAAGTCTTTCAACATTGTGTGGACCGATGCATTAGATATAAAGAAAACTTTAAAGAAGTATACAGAAAGACAAATGGAAGAGCTTTGTGGTTGGCCTTTCACTTTTTATAACAACTACCTCCTATGATGTACCTCATATGCTGAAGCGAAGAAAAGCAGGGCTGGATTTAATATATTTAAGAGTCTCAGCATTTTGCATGCTGTGTTATACATACTGACTACAAACAATACATGGAAAAAGACCTCTCGTTAGTGAATCTGAGATTCAGTTTAGAAGAGATGACATACTACTTACACTGAGAGCTTAATAAGAATTATGAATTTAGAGTACAAGTATTTATGTATTACAATAATTTGAGGGAGTCTCTATACAAAAAAAAAACACAATTAAATGTTCCTTAATGAATAAGGTTTATAAGAAGAGATTATTGTTCAGGTAAGCAAAGAAAGTATTAAATACTTTCAAAGTTCTGAATAAGCTTATTTGAACAGGACGACAAATACTTGTCTAGCGAAACACTAGGAGAAAGAGTCTGGTGGCCATGAGCCACATTCTGTGTCCACAATTCCCCCTGCCATTGCACATAGATCTGCCTTCTCCTCTTTTCCTTTTGGCCTCCCATTTTGCTTCTCATTCAGTTTTAGCTTTTCAGCTTAATGTGAGTCCAGGGTCAGAAGCACTGCTTTGTTGTTTCCCAGTTTATAAACAAGATCAATTTAGTGTTTCTGAAGCACTAAGATGGCATCTCACTCCTGGCTTGCTCTTTCGTGAAGTTCTACAGATGTGAAATTTCCACAAGTTCTTTCTCAGCGATTTTGGATTCAGATAGTTAAGTCAGAGGATTTTGTGGAATAGTTCTAGCATGAAAAAGGTGGTTATAACTCTGAGTTCATTAATAGCAAAACCAGCTGGAAATATGAGGAGAGAATCTATGTTCCAATGACTTTTTTATATCAATAATTAAAGGTTGTCCAGAAAGTGGTTACTGTTTCCATGGGGTAAGATGATCACAAGTGAGAAATGTTATAAATGTTAAAATGTAAGCAGGGGAAACATGATATAAGATAGATTAATATAAATGGAAACTGCAAGTTGCTCTACTCTTCAACACTGTCTCTGATTAGGACACATCGGAAGCGAGTTATACACACACCTTTCAACATAATTTTTTTCCATTTGGTTGGATATTCAAACTCTGGAAAAGTGCCAACAGGCAAAATACTGCAAAAAGCAGTGGAGAATATGACTGGATGTGTTTACGTAAGATTTGGCTGAACACACAGGATAAAAACTAATCTGTGTATGCAGTGATTTTCAAGATTGATAACTATTATGGGAGGCTCCTGCGCTTGTCTTATTTTAATTCAATACTTGTTCAGAGTCTTCTCCAAGGAAAAAGTGGCGGCAACTCTCTTGGATGGCAAAGCAAGGAGGAGGTGGATATGGGTCTGTTATAGAAGCCATCCAGGTGGCAAAGATAGGACCCCACCTGTCACTAAGTATCACTGCTGAGTGTCAAATTGTGAAGTTCTGGGTGCAACCGATAGCATCAGATAAGTTTTCCACTTATTTCTAAGTCTTCAGATTGCTAAGTTAGAATGTTGCATTAAAATGCATTTATTTTCTCTCCTTAAGGTTTAGTAAACTGACAGCAAATGGAATAGATAAAATAGACCTGCAGAACCACTGTGTGGCACAGGGAATAGCACATGAGAGATTTTAAACAAATCAAAGGATTTAAGAGTTGAAAGAGTAATATTGACTGAAAATGAAAAAGAAAATAAAGCCAATACTTGAATATATTTAGAGATGAGAGGTTTGTTTAGAGGAGGAGACAGTCTTGCCAACAAAATCCTGTGTGAGTGCTTGATGAAGTAAAAGCAAATGGCATGTGTGGTGGTAGTTTGATGCAAGACTGAAATCATAGAAATTGATGGAAAAATGTACACAGAGTATTTATTTTCTTCTATTTTATTTCCCATTTAACTTTTCAATAGAAAACAATAAAAATCCCTCAGCAAAACAGCTGGCTGTCTATCCACTCAACTAACTTGCCACCAAAAAAATGCCATTAACAAACAGACCTTTTATTATCTTATTTTAAAATGTAAATTGGCAAGCAAAGGGCATGAATGTTTTACAACAGGAAAGGAAAAAAAAATAGAAAAAATAAAATTGGAAATTTTACCTATCGTTACTAGAAGAAATTGAGAAAAAAACTATGCCAAGGGAAAACAAAAGGTATAATTTTATCTTTGGAATGCATTTATTTGGACTGAAGGAGATATTACACTCATGAATCAAACAAAGAGCATTTGATTAACTAAAGTTAGGAATAAAAATAAGGTTGGAAGAAAATACCAAGAAAAACTCTTAGATTCTGAAACAAAAAGATAAATAAATGAGACATATACAATAAAAGAGAAGAAACAAAAAGAATCAAATAAGCACATTAAATACCCAACTTAAGAGAGTTCCCAAATCAGGCAATTAGAAAGTAGAGCATAACTGGACTTTTGGTCAAGATGGCAGCTTATGTAAACACAGCTCGCCTCCTCATGCAACCACATCAAAATTATAACTAAAATATAGAACACCCATCACTGAAAATGGAAGTCTGACAACTGTGGAATTAAAGAAGCCACATCCATCCAGACTTGTAGAAGAACAGAGATGTGAAGTGGGCTGGTCCCACATCCATGTGTGGTGGATGAAAGTTCAGGGTGGATATCTCAGGAGTGAGGAATCCCAGCCCCACATCAGACTGCCAGTCCAGGGTTCCAGTATCAGGAAGATAAGTCCCCATAACTTCTGGCTGCAAAAACCAGCAGGATTTGAATCTGTGGAAGAAACTTCTGAAGTCCCAAGCAGTTCCCCTTAAAGAACCAACACATGAATTTACTCAGACTCACTCCCTTTGAGCTGTAGCACTGAGACAGCAGCTTGAAAAGGAAACAAGTGGCATACAGGGAGGAAATGAAGTGTCTTGTCAGAAGCTGGAGGACAGCTTTCTCCCAGAAAGAAAGGCAGGCAGAGACCATTGTCCCTTTTCTAAGCCTTCCCCATATAGCCACAGAGTCAGCAGGTGGGGGCAATATCTGAGACTCCATCAACTTGACTAACACTGTTTGCCCTGTTCTGAAGATCCCCTGAGACTCCCTCCCACACAAACTATGGGTCCAACCAAAATGTTAACTGTGGCTTTTGCATATGAATGGCTGGTCTTGGCTCATGTTTCACAATTTCATAAACCCTATCAAACAAGAAACAGCTGGCTTCAGTAAGCCCGGAGTACCTATACGTCTTGCGAAGTAGGCCCAGGCCTGGCACTAAGAGCAGCCCACATAGATTCATTCACAGGTTGGCTTCACCTGGGCATCTCCAAGCCCAGCACAAGTAGCAATCAACTCATATTGCTTTATAGGTTATGCATGGTGGTCCTGGGCATAACACAGGTGGGTTGACTTTCACCTACATCACCCAGGAAACCCAAGGGCCTGCACACCCAGTGTGCAGCACCAGACCATGCTGTAATACTACCATCCTGCCTCTGCACAAATGATCCTCCATGGATGATAGAGTTTAGAGCTTAGTGGTCACAGCCAGTCCTTGCAGCTAACCAGCCTAGGTAAATACCTCCAGTTGACCTACCAGCAGCAATGAAGGCTCAACTATAAGAGGAGGGTGCAATCAGCCAACACAAAAGGGACACTTGAAATATCCACCTTTTGTAATAAGAGAGGCCGTGACACTGGACCCTTCAGGATACCTGCTATATTAGGCCACACTACGAAGTCAAGGAGTCATAGAAGCTCTACCTAATACATATAAACAAATGCAGGAAGGCTGCCAAAATAAGGAGATAAGGAAACTTGTCCCAATTGAAAGGACAGATCAAAACTCCAGAAAAAGAACTAAATAAAATGGAGATAAGCCATCTATCACATGTAGAGTTCAAAACAATGGTTATAAGGGTGTCAAGGAACTTAGTGAGGAGCTCAACAGCATAAAAAAGACCCAATCAGAAAAGAAAGATACACTAATTGAAATAAAGAACAATTTACAAGGAAACAACAGTAGAGTGGATGAAGCCAAGAATCAAATCAATGACTTGGAACATAAGAAAGCAAAAAAACAAAAACAAAAACAAACAACAACAAAACAATCAGAACAAGAATAAGAAAAAAAATTAGGATAGTGTAAACAGCCTCTGGAATAATTTTGAGTGTTCCAACATTTGAATAATAGGGATGCCAGGAGGAAAAGAGAAAGAGCAAGAAATTGGAAATCGATTTGAAAAAAATAATGAAAGAAAACTTTCCTGATTTGGTGAAGGAAATAGACATGCAAGTCCAGAAAGCACAGAGAGTCCCAAACAAGATGGATACAAAGAGGCCCCCTCCAAGACATATCATAATTAAAATGCTGAAGGTTGAAGATAAAGAGAGAACCTTAAAAGTAGCAAGAGAAAAGCAGTTAGTTACCTACATCAGAGTTCCCATAAGACTGTCAGCTGATTTCTCAAAAGAAATTTTGCAGGCTAGAAGGGACTGGCAAGAAATATTCAAAGTCATGAAAAGCAGAGACGTACAGCCAAGATTGCTCTTCCCCAGCAAAGCTATCATTTAGAATCAAAGGGCAGATAAAGAGATTCCCAGATAAGAAAAAACAAAAGGAGTTCATCATCACCAAATCATTATTATATGAAATGTTAAAGAGACTTATTTAAGAAAAAGAAGATCAAATTTTGAATGATAAAATGACAATAAATATCTGTCAACAAATGAACCTAAAAAACAAACTAAGCAAACAAGGACTGAGACAGAATCATGGATATGGAGAGCATTTTGATAGTTGCCAAATGGAAGGGGTTTGTGGAGAAGTGAGTGAAGAGGTGAGGGGATTAAGAAGTACAAATACGGCCCTGGCTGGTGTGGTTCAATGGTTGAGTGCTGGTCTGCAAATCAGAGGTTCAGTGGTTCAATTCTCAGTCAGGGTGCACGCATATGCTGCCAACCAGGTCCCCAGTGAGGGTGCAAGAGAGGCAACCATACATTGATGTTTCTCTCCCACTCTCTCTTTCTCCCTTCCTCTTTGTAAAAATAAAATCTTAAAAAAAAGAAGTACAAATAGGTACAGAATAGCCATGGAGATGTAAACTACAGTATAGGACATGGAGTAGCCCAAGAACTTACACATGTAACCCATGGACATGAACAATGGTGTGGAGATTGCCTGAGTAAGGGGAGGGTGCTGCGGGGACAGGACAGGGGCAAAGGGCGAAAATTAGGACAGTGGTAATAATTAATAAAATATAACTTAAAAACAAGTAGATCAAATAAAATATCAAGCATTACTAGATTTGTTTCCATTGTTGAATAGAGATATATGATCCCGATTGAAATGGCTTATTGATTGCTCTAAACAATGACTGGAAAGACAGGGAAGGCAATACATCATCTTGTGAAATTTCCAACTACTTGCAACCAAGAGAAGACATATTATCCAAATAGTAAACCAAAGACCGTTAAATAGTGAAAACTGTCAAATTGCCAGGTATTTTATCAGTAACACCAGATGGTAAAAGAGAGTAGACAAAGCCTCTGAAGAACTCTGAAAAAATAACTGTTTATCTAAATTTCCAAATCCCTCCAAACAATTAATTCAGAGTGAGGATAGATAAACTTAACAGATAAAGTCTGAACATTTCATACAGAGAATAGAAATAATGAATACAGGGAAAAGAGGAACAACCAAAGTAATGCAACAGAATAGTTCCTGGTTGTTTTGATTTGAACTAAGGTTCAACAGAGGGAGTGTTACTTGGTAAAAATGAGGCATTGATAGAAATGATATAAGGCTGAGAACTCTGAAAATCTTGAGGGCAGATTAAAGGCATACATGGGGTAGTCGAAGCATAGATATAACTTAAACTTGGTGTCATTTGCATTCTCCATGAGTGGCACAGGAATTGTGACACTGGACCCAGACTGCAATAAACAAAATCCGTGCTTACCTTCTGCTCGAAGAATATTAATTGTCACAGAAAAAGTGAGTGTTTTCTGTTGGTATGCATTTCACAGAATCACTCATGGACACAGTCTAGTGACTGTAACTATAGTTTTATTGCAGAATAAAAACCTCACCAAATTTCATAGGATAGAAATGAGAGCACAGCCAGCTGAGTATGAGAGCTGTACTTTGGGGGAAGTTGGAGGGGAAACAGATGGAAACACAAATGTCTCCTTTTTAGAAAATGAGAATTCAACAGGCACTCCCTGTGCTAGAGGGGACAAGGTGGGGGCTCCAATCTTGCGGGGATGTCAATGGAGTGATTAGGTGGGGTGACATAAGCATAGAGAAGGGCTGTATACAGACAAGCAAGTGAAGCCCAGAGTGAGGAAAGTCGCAAACACGACGTTTTTTCAGAAACTTTTCTTTGAAGTTTGATTTTTTCCAAAGATCCTGATTAAGATGCAGAGCAATGACATGCATAAAATGTAAACTTCTTTACAGAAAAATAACCAAGGTTCAAGGAAATGAAGTAATCTTCCAGGTGTATGCTATTATTACAAAGAGGTATGAGTTGGGTTTGAAGGCATTTCGCCTGACTCCCGAAGCCCATCCCCAAACCCGCAGAGCAGTCCCCACTCACCATTGGTCCCTTCTTGCTTCAAAGTCCTGGGGCAAAAATCAAGACCTCCCGATTCCAAAAATGGTCTACTTGCCACTTCACAGTTAATGCACACTGAACAAATGCTGTTGTGTTGTATGAGAGTAAGAGAAGAAAAGAATAATAAAGGATTTTAAAAAGTCCATTCTTGTTATCAAAGCTCTGAAGTGCAGTCTGTTGTTACACATCACTGTTGTTACAACTCTAGGAAATCACAAAGCCAAGTCAATGATCACCGTAGTAAATCCCTGGCCTATACATTGGACTTCTCAAGTTCTAGGACAATATATTGTGAGATAAAAATTATACCTTTGTTTGCATACAAAAAAGGCATGAAAATATACTTTGTTAACTTCCTGTAACCTCATATATTTTTCTTATTTGTGAAAATATGTTGAAAAATTGTTGATTTTCAATTTTACTATTTAAGTTGTCTTTTATCAGTAACTTTTTAAAAACACTGCTTATCGTTTTCATATTATAATATCAAGAAAAATTCCAAATATAAAATTGTTCATTCTGCAATACCTGGTATTGCATACACTGTCCCTAAACTCTACTGAGAACTATTCATTAACATTTAAATGTCAGAATTTCTATTTTTTTTCAAAAATGAAAATTATTACACCATATGTTTTAAAGTAACTACCATTTCAAGAAGTTCATACATTGGTTTGACTGTGGCGGTTGTGCTTCAAGTATTTTTAAATCTTTATGAATCAGTCCCAGAATACAGTTTCCTTGCTAATAGTTCTCTGTCAGCATCTCACCTGCAGGTAATGGACACGTAATTTTGCAGAACTTCTTTGTAGCATGCCTATGTTTCAATAAGAGTTTATGGGCATAAAGTGCCAAATACAGTCAGTTTTATTACACTAAATCAGTACAAAATAACATCCATAATGGTCATTTAAAATTTGTGATCTACTTTGCCTTTGAGTATATAATAAAAATCAGGAGAAAAAAGTGATTATTTCAGTTACCTAATATTTAACCTACAATACATCAATTTTATGTATACTTTTAACTATTAATAGAAGTAGGTTTTGTACTAAAATTAAGCTACATGGAAATTTTTGGTGTTACATAAGTTGAAGTACATTTGGAGTAGACACTTTATTATAAGAACATATTATCTAACATTGATCCACAACTTGAATAGGAAGTCTTCAAAAGGAAAATACTATTGAAGAACCAACCTGACCCCGCAACTCAGTGTGGTGGTAGGAAGGCACTATAACCAGGTCGGTGGGGGCCAACTGAACAAATATATTACAGGGGAAATGTATTTTTTCTCTTTGAATAATTTAAGCAGAAAAAGGAGTTCCAAGGCAAATATCCTCATCTTCTGTTTTTTTCAACCATCTGTTAATTTTCATTACCAATGCCAAGTACTGTGTGTATATATATATATATATATATATATATATATATATATATTTAAAATCATGTTGAAGGTAACATTTATTATAAATAATTTAAGGTCTAGTCACTACATTGCACAGGCACATAGGTTAAGCATAAAAACAAAACAAAGACAAACTCTCCATCTAGAAACCATACTAAGCAACAATAACAAAGGGCAGAACTTATAAAAACAAAGTGTAACAGTTTGGCTACATATAAATGTATATTATTTGTTTAATATAATATTCTATAAAAAGGTAAATAAGAAACAACAAAATTTTAACAATAATTATAAGATATATGAGATGCAAAGAATTAAAAAATCATTCAGTGACCTCTTCAAAATCAATAAATAAAAGACAAACTTTCTTGGGGAAAAACTTGAGGCATGCTTACACCAGAAATACACAAATGAAAAAATTCCCAATTTTTAATCTAATTGGAGATCCAAGAACAGCAGATAACATAGTAGAGTGAAACAAAAGAAATGCCTATTGTGTTTAAGAAATAGGCTGTCTCTTGAACTACCGGATAAAGTTTAAACTGGTATAAATTTTCCGATGGGCAGTTTTAGCTGGAAAAACTTACCCTACATTGAACTAGCAGGTTGGGGATGTCTTAGCTTTGACCACTGACTGCTCTACTGACCACAGCACTGTATGTGATGACAAAAGTTAGAAAGCAGTTAATGCTACATAGAGAGTAATTACTCTATTAAGTGGAATAGCATTTCAGATGTTGTGGGCGTCTGTTGTAGCTACTGGATCTGCATTGATCTGATCTTTTTTCTGGGCACTATACTAAAGAACCTTTGGACTACCACCCCTGTTGCCTGCCGCACATGTAATGGACAGAGTCCTGGTGGGGAGTGTCAAGACTCCCTGAATTCTCCCGGAACTTGAGTGGAGTGACATAGGCAACTTTAACAGTTAGAGGTGATTAATCCCAATAGGGGCCTTTAAAGTGTCTGTCCTTTGGGCTGTTAGTTATATGCTTGGAATTTACCCAGTTTCTGTTCTAACTTTGACATGATGTTTAAGCTTATCACTAAGATCCATGAGCTAGTCTATATGTTTAAGTTTGTTTCTTGCTTAATGTACCTTATTTCAGTTTCTGTTGCTTACCACCAGAGAATTTGAAATTATTTATATATATTTATGTGTGTGTGTGCATACACATCTGAGCAGAGATGGTCAACAAATGGTGAAGACTATAAAAAGAAAAGCAATACAATATATTTGGTATGATGTAATTATATTTTTAAATATTTTCAGTGTGTTTGCTGTTCAAATGAATGACAACATATTTTAGTAACATTAACTAATAAAATATAATACAAATAATAGCAAATGTGTATTACTCTTCACTTAGAATATAATAAATATTTAACATTAAAGTTCTGATAATTTCATTTGCATCTATAATCACCTCAATAATATTTCAATTAAAATGCCTTTTAAGTAGATAAAATGTGTCTAATTTCATTTATAAATAGAGAAACACAAGTTAAAAAGGTAAGACACCATATTATACATAACAAAGTGACATAAAAATAAAGTTTGAAACCTGCAGTTGGTGAGGATGTATTGTTTCATGCTTTTTGTGTGTCGGTAGTCCGGGCGTGACATAGCTGAGTCCTCAGTTCGGTGGCTCACAGGCTATAATCAAGGTGTTGTCAATAGGGCTAAATTCCATTCTGGAACTCGGGATCCTCTTCTAAGCTCATGTAAGTTTTGGAAAAATTCATTTTCTTGCTACTGTAGAAGTATGATTCTGCTTTTCTTGCTGGCTGTCATCTGGGAGCCACTCTTGGCTCTGAGAGACCACCCATGGTTTCAGGTCCTTTTCCAGACCATTGAGATCATGACAGTTTACCTCTTAAAGATGAGCAGACTCTCTGGCTCTACTCTGCTGTGAAGGGCCTTACATAACCAACAGGAGAGACTTTCTCATCACCTTTGCTATATTCTATTGGCAGAATCAAGCCAGAGGTTCTACCACACTCAAAATGAGGAGATGATTCAAGGGCTAAATATATAGGGTGACTTTGTGTATATTAAACATAATGAGTTTCTCTATAATTATTTATTTCAACATCTCACTCGTCGTGCTTTTAAAATAACCAAATTGAGGGATAGGGTCAATGAGGTCCAATGTATTCATATTAGACTTAGACTTACAATTTGACCAAGACGATCACAAGGACCAAATTAAATATCTTCAGGTCATTTAAACATGTCATTGTGGAAATATGCATGGGGAATCCAGCTTAATATAAAATTCTAGACTTAGAAAGTGGTCAAATGTGTGATCAAATGATATGAACTTTACATGATCCTCCCTAAGGTAGCGGGGGGAAATGTCATGACTTTTTCAGAAAATACTTTATTTGAGTGTGTAATAAATAAATGTCATTCAAAAAATAAATTTCAAGGTATTTTTGGAAGTAGTTTAAAAAAACATGATTCAATCAATCTAACTTGAGGCTAGAGGAAGATTTTGGTTAAAATAATACAGGATATTCATATCCATTCTATATTTGTATTTCCCTGAGCTAAAAATCAATTTAGCCAAAATTATCATATTTATTTATACATGAAGAAGGATATGACATAAAGACAAATATAACTCCTAACCTCATGTTTCACTTTTTCAAAGAGTAAGCACAATCTATACAAATAGAACATAAATTTGAAAAGTTAGTATTTAATTAGAAGTACAAGAATTTCAAAGTAAATATCCCGTCTTAAAGACATTTGGTGAAAAATACAAAACTTAAAGACTATGATGACGATCTAGCTGAGAATGTAATAAAGCAAGGATAGGTTATATAGGAGACCATTCTGAGTGGCGTGGGCCCAGGTCCCACTGGTAGATGCATAGGACCCACGCCCATGGATAGGTTCTCCTGTGGGGAATCAGGCCTGCACTGTACCTAGACTGCTATGAGACTTGTTTTTGCTAAAACTCCCTCACCCTGAATTGAGGCAGCAAACATTTACTGCCAAGTAATGTCCTAAAATCCATGCTAAACCTTCCAAGGACAAGTGTAACCAGTTCAACCACTTTTCCCTTTTCATTTGCAAATATCTTTCTTCTGTGATGCGATTAGCGGCGTCATCTCCTTTGTTTTCTGTAAAAGGTAACTACCCAAAGCGAACCTGTGCATAGTAAATGAGGACCATCAAGTAATGTGCTCAGATAAGAAATAAAGGCCCCTCAAGGCAGGGGCCAAGGCTTTTTCTCCTCTTGAGATGCTGTCTCTTTTCCTCCACAGGACTCAGTAGTCCGTGTGAATTTATCTTGTCTCAACCATAATGTTGGGGACCCCACAAGCTGGGGTCTGCATCAGGTTAAGCTATACTCAAAGAAAAATAGAAATTTGATGTATTAATTATAGTGCCTATAATTCCTCTAAACACAATGTTATTTGGTGGCTTAAAAATATTTTTTAACTTTCTAATCTTCTGTACTTAGCTATTATCACTTTAAAAAATTCTAATAGCACATCTTTGTAGATGTTGAGCATATTTTTGCATTTTTGTTTTATTTAAATTATACAGCTCAAAGTCAACAATATGCCATATTATTGCAATTTGCAATTTTTCCCAAATTTTATTTCAATATGTAAAAATGTATACTTCTAAATCAATATATTTGTCATTTTCGTGATAAGGGTGCATTTAGAAATGTGAAGTAATTTTGCCTTATGATCTATGTGTGTCTCTGTGTATGTCTGTGTGCACTTTTCTCCTTGAAAAATCTACAGTGAAGCTAAATAAAAAATTTCTCTCTTTGAATACAGGCTAGCAAAAACAATTTTCAAAGAAAATGTTAAGAATTGTATTAGTTATTGGAACATGTATGATGTGAATAGCTGGAAATTGTTGCTTTTATGATAGTATATTGTTCTTTATAGAAAATTATTTTTGAGGACAAATTGTTTGAATGTGAATATGTAAGTACTCATACTTAAGGTAAACTACAATAAGCTTTTAGTATGCAAGAAATGAAAAAGATAAATGCATTTACATTATGCTGTAAAAATGTTCCATACATGTATTTTAAGACTGCATATTGATTTTCTTTCAGATCACATAAAACGACTCACAAACAAAAGAACTGTGATTCAGCGCAATGTGAAGAGATATTGCTTCGTAGCCTAACTGAGATGTCATATGTGGATATGACCTGCATGCTGGTTATAGTGAAGTTTCAGTAACAGTCTCAACTCAAAAGAAGTTGATAAAAAGCATGCAAATGATGATTCTGAACTAACTCCAAGGATGCAAAAATGAATGTAGAAATAGAAGAAAATGCAAGTGACCGCTGTCCACAAAGATGGGGCAAAAGTTGTATGATGGTTCTGAAAGAAACTATTTGCACGGGGAATTTGCTTAAAACTTAAAAGGTACAAGTTCAAAAGCATCTTTTGTATCTTCTGCATCGCTTCAGCTTCACTTAGGAAGATATTTGGGTTGACTAAATGTTTCTGTTTGTCCAACACTGAGGGCTGTCCTGGGACAGAGGACTTAGAGTGCTTAAACAAGGAAAATCCATGGCTGCGACAGGACTAATTCTAGTCTTCATTCTCACTATTTATATGAGCTATTTTTGCAAAGTAAGAAATACAAGCCAAAGCTCCTAACAGTGGAGTCTATTTAAATTGTTCTGAAATGAGACTCAAGTCGTATTTGGTTTGTTTGTATATTTTATTTTGCTGCCCTAACAGATGGCAATAAATTTAGGAGTTTAAAACCATACAAGTCTTGCAGTTCTGTAGGTCAAAATTGTAGGTTCAGCAAGACCTGGCTGATCCCACTGGTTAGAGTTTCAAAAGGCCGAACGAAGTGCGTTCCCAGTATCTGCTCATATTTGGATGATTTAGGGGCAAATGATTTGCTCCTTTAAGCTTCTGACCTAATTCAATTCCTTGCAGAGGTAGAACTGAGGCCCTTTGTGTCCTTTTGGGCTATAAACTGTGGATTGTTTCCTGGATCCTAGAATCCACCCACATTCCCTGGCTCATGACACACTTACTCTACTCTGAAACTCACCAAGCTCGATTGACAAGACCTTCCCATGCATCACATTCTTCCTGATGTGCCCTCTGCCTCATCTCTCTTGTTTCTTCCTCTATGTCGATCTGACTCTTCTTTCTCTAATCAGCAGGCCCTGGGGTTACATCAGACCCACCTGGATAATCCAAGTCCATACCCTTACTTTAAGATAAGCTAATTAGTAACTTACTTTTACCTCTAATGTCCCATCACAGCAGTACCTACATTTGTGTTTGATTGAATAACCAGGGGAAGGGAATGTTGTGGGGGATAGTTTTAGAACTCTAACATAAAGACAAGGTTGAAACACATTTGTAAAGCTGCATCCCTTCTGATGCAAACACTCCCCTCCCTCTACCAAAGGCAAGTGTACCTGATATATATGGAGAGAAATACTCTCTCTGGGACTACTGGTCTCTGCTCTGACATATAAAGAACTCAGAAGTCATATTACTTTTCTATTGCTGCTGTAACAAGTTATCAAAATGCAGTGACTTATAACAACATAGATTTGTGATCTTACAAGTCTGGAGGTCAGAATTCCAAAATCAGTCTCACTGAGCTAAAGGCAAGTTGTATGACTTATCTATTTGGTCCAGAAATGTTTACACGAGAAAATAAGGCTGTGAGTCAATGAGTGATTCTACTTTTATTCAGGGGATTCTTAAAAGCTATTTTATTTTTCCCAAACAAGAGTTAGCGCATTTGTGTGAACAAGTTTCCCTCACACTGTGTTTATTAAACAGCCTAGTTATCAAAACTTACATCTCACTGTGTCCTTTAATTATGATGCATAATCTTTGTGACAAACTCAAATAATTTTTCTTTGGAAAACCTGAAAAAATCTGCTTTACCTCAGACCACAGCATCCTATAAACATCTCGTTCTGACCATCCCTTTCTGAGATGTTGCAAAGACTCTTTTACGACTCCCTTATTAATGTAAGACCGGTAAACTTGTTACTTGATTAACATTATTCTGTTGCTCTTTTGATGATTTCAGCAGGGAGCACTTATTTCACATCCTCACAACTTCCACTTATTTTATACACTGAAGATATTTCATTTAATCAAAAAATTAAGAAATGATCTCACCTATAAGTGGAGCCTAATCAACAAAACAAACAAGCAAGCAAAATATAACCATAGACATTGAAATTAAGAACAAACTGACAGTAACCAGAGGGGAAGTAGGAGGGGATAATGGAGGGAAAAGGGGGAAGAGTTTTCAGAAACATCGATAAAGGACACATGGACAAAACCAAAGAGGGGTAGAATCAAGGGTGGGGAGTGGGGATGGCTGGGGTTGGGGGCAAGTGGTAGGGAGAAATGGAGTCAATTGTACTTGAACAACAATAAAACAAGTTTTAAAAAGGTGAAAAAGAAGAAATGGAGTCTCAGAGAAGGCAAGTGATTTGCACCAGAGCACATGAGTAAAAGAATACACAGCTGGGTTCTCGTCCACGGTTTGACTCAGAGTTCTCGAATACGTTCAGTCATCTCAATCTGTTTCCCACCCTATATAGATGAGCTTCTTTAAAAACCCACCCCTTCCTGTGCAGCAGAGTAATTCATCATTCTCTCTCCTTTGCACCATTCTCTGAGCATCGGTCCTGCACTGTGAACTGCCTTCAGGACTTTTCCACTTGAGTGCATTTCTATCATCCGACACCATTTAACTGACACCATTTAAACTGAATTCATCTACACCAAAAATGTAATTCTCTGGAATTCGTTATATACCGAAATTTGACAGTGGTTTTAAAAATCTTAGACATGAATTTCTTGCCCGCCCCCCCCCCCCCAGTGTTGTAAATGTCCTAAGGAAATTGATCTTGTATGATACTTCTCAATATCATCCTCCTCTCTGGTACACTCAGTGCATGCAGTGTGTGAGACATTCAGTAACAGGAAGAGCAAGGGAGAGTATCTAAATTTAACACTGGAAATGACTGAGCTATAAGTCGTTTTAATTGTTACGTTAAATTAAATTCAGTGTGACATTTAAAATTACAATTTAATTTGCTTCTTTGTCCATGAGCTGGCTTCACCCGGGGTGTTCAGGAAAAAACAGGGTGCATACAAAACGTAATGATTATACCCTGACCCCTAGGCAAGCTGCTCTTACGTTCTGGTACCATAAAATGAGACCTTGAGGGGATATGAGAGGAAAAAAAAGGAGACGGAAAGGTAAGAGCTTGTCTTTTTCTGTTTTTTTTTTTTTTTTCTCCACTGAAACAGTCCACAGAAGAGGGACATTTTAATTTTCAGAGATTAGGAAAGGAAACACGTTTAAAGAGGGAAAGGACGTAGAATAATGGAAAAGGCTGGAGGAACTGAGGCCAGTGGTACAACCACAGAAAGAAGCATCTGAAAAGAAATCCTCAACAAATTGTGAGCTTTCTTTCCCAGAATTACTTCAGTTGATTCCAATGGAGCTGATGTGGGCAAGAGAGTCTTCTATTACTCTGTTTGCAAATCCATCTCTGAGAACAGGCAGCAGCAAAAACAACCACCACATACAAGGGGGTGCCACACTGACAAACACCAGGACTCTTATCTCAGTCCAGCTTTAGTGGTGAAGTAGCACAGGAGGAAAGGGCATAGGAGACCCCAGAGGGAAGGTACACTGCTAACTACCTGGCATGGCTGTGAGAACAAGTCTTTTTGGAAAGGTCAAAATTGAGCATGATTAAGCTTGATAGCTAAGAAAAGCTTGGCACATAGTAGATGCTCAATGAACTCACACATTTTATTTATTACATGTCATTATTTAGACAAAACTTAATTTATTTCTACTTTCCCCTTAAATGTATATATTATTTTCATTTTGCTTTCAATGCTTTAAAGTTTATAATTGAATTTCTCAGCTGTCATTAATTTTATCTTTGAGAATTTTGACTAACATTTTATGAAATTAAATCAGCATTAAAATTCTTTGAAAAATTTGATTATCCTGCTTTCCTTCCCTTTATATTTACACATAATTGATCTTTTATTTTTGACAGCATTTTGGGGACACTGAGTGACATTTGAAGACATTCATGACACTGTTTTTAAGAGATTTACAGCATTTAATCTGTCAGAGATTCGTCCTTAGAATTAAAGAGTAGTAGGATATCTTTAGACCTCAAGTCTCATGCTTAGTTAAATTCAAAATATCTTGTAAAATTAGTTTCAATGTCAGAATACTAATACCTGTGTCAGCGATCTAAAAAGAGTGGCAATGATGTACAGCCACCTAACTTTGACTGGAGACTATAAAATAGATGGAGTGGTCAGGTTTAGTCCTAAGTAACCTTTTATCCACTGACAGTAATTACTTATTTGAACCTCTAATTCATTTAAATTTGCTTGAACTTTCAAGTGCCTACCCACATATTTTCCATTTTGACAGATAAAATTAAATGACTAATATGTAGAACAACCTACTTAATGCTAGGTGATTGACAGTTAAAAAATCATAAAACATCTCTTACGTTTCCAACTTTGGAAAGCTAAATCTTTAATAAGATCAATTTATGTTTTTTACTTGATGAAACTTTTTCATAGTGACATTCGCTAAAGTAAAAATTTAGGAGACATGAATTGAATTTCAAGATTCTGGAAAACATAAAAATTACCTGTATATATGTACTTTGCTTGTGAGAAGTTCCAAATTTTCACCACATGGTCAAGTTTTCTATCACCTGCATCAAGTTAAATCTACTACTTTAAAAAATAAAGGAACCTAATAAGTATATTCTTTTAACTCACTTGTGTCTCTTCAATTTGTCAGCTATATTTATTTACATAAAATCCTTTAAAATGGTTTGCTTGAAGTGGGCTCTAGGCAAAAGCTGTGTTAGGTTTTAAGTTTTGCGTTTGTACTTATGCCATTTCTGCTTAAGAGAGTAATAAGTCATTGTTCCATTCACCTCGCCATGGAGCATTTGGGAATACTCATTTTTGTTCCTTAACACCTTCTCTGGAAATGTGGTAAGAAAGTTGTATTTCCCTCCAGAGTCAATACTCAGAAAGTCAGTACCCGTGAGAGTTCCTTATCAATTGCTCTGGAAAGATTGTCACTTGAGAGGGTTCCTATGGTCCTATTAAACTACTTTTGGAACTCTCTCATTAACTTCCCTCCAATGGTATTTTTGCTACATTTTTTGTAAGGTTATTACTTCAGGTTTCTATACCTTGGAAAGCGTGGTCATCCAGATACAGAATGACAGGTTCATTAAACAACAAATTAAATCAGACATAGTGAAGTCGGCATTACTTGAAGCTATTACTTGATTTTGTTGTAATTATGTGCTACCATTTTTTCTTAATTCTAATTCTAGGTGGTTCTTAAATGCTATCAGTTATAAGAATAACTGAAGCAACTTACTGTTGCTTCTTCTGTTGTTCAGTGATTGCAGACCACCTCATGTTTCTCACTCAGTGGACTGTGGTTGTAACCCAGGGATCTGCATGTTGAACAAACTCTCACTCATTACTGTGCTTCTAGTTTTTCAGAGACCCTGGTTTGAGAAAACTGGTCCCTCACCTAAAGATTGTCTTTATTTCCTACCCTTCATGTGAATTGCTAAAAATAGACATATCTAATAAATCTTGACACTTACAGAGAAAAATGAAGGCACACTTTAAAATCTGAAGGCCCTTGCTTTTTAACATGTAAACTTTAATCAGTGACCATAATGCTATTAGTTTATTTTGAATCTTCCCTTTTGTTTGTATTTTTCTTTCATGGGCATTCTGATTGATTATTAGTTAGAATCGGAGAAAGAATATAAGAATTAGAAGGAACATTTATAATGAAGTAAATAAATGTATCATTTTGCAGATGGAAAACTCATCTGGAAAATACAGGGTCCAGCACAATTAACACCCCTTTTTACCACAAAATATTTTATTAAAAATCATAAGCATGCAATTCTGTAATATAACAATATCACAGTCAAGGACGCTATATGCCATTTTAGGTGAAATGTTGAAATTAAAACTATAAATTATTACACCCCTATTATTACCCTACCAACCATACTGAAGTAGGTGTTCCTTCTGCAGGACACTGTATATGCCTTTTACTTTAAAACTGCTGACATATTCAAGATTGTTTTATTAAAAATTAGCATTCTATATAAATATTAGTGTTATGTCTGATACTTTAAAGGACCTGGTTACTAAGCAAGACATTTTTCAGTGATACTATTAAATTATATTTTCATTATGCAGTAATATACACTTATTGTTAAAGTACAAATAACCCAAATATTCTTAGTAAAAAATAGAAAGTTAAATAATTTTTGCCATTTTTCAAATGTTAATGCTCATGATTAAAGGATATTTTCTAGACTTATTAATGGAAGACAGGATATATACATATATAACCATAATAAATATATATAATGATAGTATGTATAGTTATATATAATTCTCCTGGAATTTACTTTATCTAGCAATATATTATTAGCATTAAACCAAAATAAGGGTCTGAAATCAAAACTATGTTATTTCCAACAGCATCTGGCACATAAAAAGCATTAATAAATGTATACCAAAGAAATAAATCTGTCAACATTTTTATGTCTGTCAGTTTCTATAGCCCTATAGTACTTCATTCTTGTTTATAGCTACCAAATTTTAAAATGATGTATATAAGTAGTAACATTAAAATAAATTGAATAAGAAATAATTAGAACAGATTTTTAATGTACTTTTTCTTAAAAGAAAATAATCTCATTTTGTTATACTAGGAAAATGATTAAAATATGAAATAATTTTATGTCATTATAATATGTATTCTTGATCACACACTTGTCTAAATATCACAAGACATAAAAATAGGCTGTCATATATTTATATTTTCAAGCATAAACATAATAGATAAAACAACTAAAATAGTTAAGTAGTCACTGTATGAAGCAGGAGAAATCATAACATTTATTTGCTCACCAAGCATCTATTAGATATATACATCAAACACATATTTATATATATGTTTATGTTTGATATAACAGTATACAAGATAACATAAATGCTATGTCAAAACAAGATTTTAATAACGTAAACTTGAATTGTAATACAGATTCTGTCACTTTCTAATTGTATAACTTTGTCTTATATAAATAGTTAAGATGTTTCTGCAAAACTTATGTTGTAAAAGTTGCAAATATGGGAAGTAAACCACCATTTTATTGATAAAAGCAATCCTCAGGTGTTAACTGCTTAACTTCTCCCCAATTTATTTACCTTTAAACAGGTGCTTTTGAGAACTCAGAATTGTTCATGCATTTTGCTTCACCACCATACCCATCAACTCAAATTCTTGCTTCCCTTCCCTTTTTTCATGGCCAACCTAAATGTGTATAAAATATAAAATGTCTGCTCATGGCCAGGAAACAGATGTAGTCTCACTTTCGGAGCAATCTTTCTGTTCAGTAGTAATGAAAGGTTTCTTTTTTAAAATTGGCTTCCTTTGGTCTTATTTTAGAATATTTGATAGAAGCTTACTAAACATCTTAAGAGCTTAATTTACCCTTGTTTAAAGGTGTGGGAAATAAGAACACCAAGAATTAATTGTTCCTGCAGATGTATAGCATGACCTTTCTGGCTAAGTTAAAGCTGCCTCCATTTTTACTATTTGTTCCAAGAAAGTCTTTCTCTGGAAAACAAGTCTGTAAATCAGTACATAATGTCATCACTTGCTTTTGGAACTTCCCCCAAATCAATTTATCTGAAGATTAACCTCCTCAAGTAACTTTTTTCTCAGAACAATAGCTTGTTCAGCTGAGCCAAAATCCTCTGTTTCAGGACAATAACTTGTCCAAACTGTCAAACCACGCAATTTTGGAACAGACTTTTATTATTCACACTTATTTTCAAGACTTTCACTTTGTTCACTATTCCTAAATAGTATTTTATGAAATTTGCTCATTCCCATCATATTTCCACATGGAAAGACCCACCTTAAACTCCCCACTCTCAGACACTAAAGAAATTTGTTGGTATTTTCCCCATGGCCACACCACTAAGACTTTATCAAATTGATGCTTTTCAGTAGGTGATAAGAAAGCCAACTCGAGTGATCTTTTGGAGATTTTTAGCTAACAGTCTTAGAAGTCCTAGCAAGAAAGAATTAAGATCCCTTTGTCACTGCTGTTCAATAATCCTTTTTCCAAAATAGCTTGCTCTTCTGAGGTTCCTTGACACTCCACTCAGAAGTCTCTCTAAATGTAATGGTGACATAAGACTTTCATTGAGTTGAGTTCTAATTTCTTCTTATCCATTTCTCAAAAATTTTTGTATTCATTCTCCTAGGAATGAGAAACTCTATCTTTGTTTATACATTGTTATCTTTGGTAGAAATGTGTCCTATTACTGATAACCCCACTATTTTTCTTATTTTCCTTTTTTTCAGACAGTACCACAAGTACCAAATTGATACTTTCTTTTAATACAACAGATAAAAACTCAGCTTCAGTTGATTAACAGGCTATTTTCATGCTCTTTTGGGAAGTCACAAATCTCTATAGTTTATGTCATAAGCTTACTATAAATGTTAAAAACAAACAAGTATTTGTAAGTCAAGTAATAAGCAGTCTTAAAATTTCCCCTGGTTGTGATAAAAATCTTACACCAGGCTGCAGTGTTCTTCTCGTTTTTTCCCACAATTTTTATCTTTTGGTCTCAGTTTTACAATGCAAACTGTTTTCTAGCCAAATATTATTTCACAATAATCCACAATAAAGTAGCAAGTTTTTGAATTAGTGCTGCAACAGTAATCAAAGAGAGTTTGTGGATACCTTTTGAGGTTTCAAACTCTCACTTCATTAACTATCCCTTTTCTCTACTACAACATAGATTTTTTTTATATTATGTTAGGGCTATAAGTTGTTAATTTCTAACTGGATAATCCACACAAATAGTTAAATTCAGATCTTCTCCCAATGAGTTCTGTGTTAATATTTGTAATTGCTTTATGTATCTGTCAATATCTTCCATAGCTCTCGACTGTAATGATTTATTTTTAAGGGTTTTTTTTTTGAACAAGCATAAGAAAGACCATCTATAGGTTGTTTAAAGTTTAATTGTGTTAGGGAGACCTCAACAGAGCATTCAGTAATCTCTGTTCCTGATCATCTTGGCCTTGAGTTACTTGCTTCAGCCAATAGAATGCAGCCATGATGAAGAGATGCATCTTCACAGACTAATTTACGAAAGACTGTGACTTTTGTGTTGCTCACATACTCTCCGAATTACCTCCTCTATTAGCATGCTTTGATGAAATAAATAGCCAAGTAAGAGGAGCCCACCGGGCAAGCAGCTTTGAGTACCCTCAGGCCAACGCCCAGCAAAGAATAGGGGCCCTCAGTCCCCACCACCTGCAAGAAACTGAATGCCTCAATAAGCAATGAGCAAGTTTGTAAATTATTTTTTCCTGAATTGAAAATTCAGGTGAGACCTCCTGTCTTGGACCTACACCTTGAATATAGTCTGGTGTTGCTGTTGGAAGTGGGGCTGTTTCCCAGGATTCTGAGAAAAGCATTTCATGGACCCACACAGGGCGGATTGTGGTGTGGCAAGATTTAATGGAGTGGAAGGCTTCCCCCATGTTCCATCTCTCTGCATCTTGCTATGGAAAAAAAAGTCCAATAGAGTCTTCACCAAGGCCTAAACAAAGGTCAGTGTCCAGAGTTTCTGTTTCATATTAAAGGTTAGACCTGTGTAGTCCATAGGTAGCTGCTAAGCAGTCTCAGTCCCCATCCATGCAGTTTAGTGCCATTCCTGGATGTGCTGCTGTGGTATAGCCTAGGCTACTTCCTGGAGCCTGTGTTTGGACTCTGCATGGCTGCCGGCTGCATGGCTGCTAGGGCTACATGGTTATGGGGAGAGAGTGCAGAGTGCACAGGGTGAGAGTGATTCACTGAGAGAGAGCTTTTATTTGTCTCTCTGTGATTATATTATCTCTGGTTTAGGAAAAATCAGGAGCTTTTACAAAATAACCAATCGTCTTCCCAATATTCCACAGGTTTCTCATAGGACCACCTCCTAGCCAACTGATTTTTTCCCCAGGTTAGACTGACAGGCCTCTGGGGTCCACTACCTCTCCCTGCACCATTCTGACTCCAAGTGCACATGTACTTACCTCCCCCTGCTCCGCCACAATCTAGTACCAGAGGGAAGAAGGGAGAAGTGTTTGTTCTGGACACAGGAACACTGTGATCCCTTACAGTGTGTGAGGCTATAGCTTCCTGGTGAAGCAAACAGGTTTATGTTCCCTGGCTGATTATGCTCAACAGTGTCCAATTCCCTTTGCTTCCTTCCTTCTTCATAATCAGCTAACCATCTACAGTAAACACCGGGAGACTGCAAAACAGAGTGGCCAGCTATGCTATACCTGGATTGTTGACCCACAGAAACTGTAATATATTAAGTATGTGTTGTGATTAAGTATGTATATTAAGTAAACTGCAACATTTTGGGGAAATGTGTTATTCAGCCACCAATAACTAACACACAGAGTCTAATAATATATAAATTAGAACTTCTTCCTTTTGTGGTTACTTCCTAATGCCCCTCAATTTACGGTGCTCAAAGTGCAAGTACAGTGTAAAAAATAGGCTTCCTACGTCACGGAGCTTTTATGACTTAACCATTTAGAGACTATAATAATCAATTTTGTTTGTGACAGATAACTATTACTGAAACAGACGTTTTTGTTTGGGATAGTCTGTGGACCTGCTGAGAAGACGAGAGCCAGGCTTGAAACAAGGTTCTGTAAATACAGAGCAGCGTAGAGCTCTGGAGGGGGTTTCCATGGCCACAGACCCTGCAACAGGAACGGGCACTGCCTTGCAATCACTGCTGTTTCTGAACGTTGGCCATGTGCCCCCCTTTTCCAAATGGTTTCTCCAAAACTTAAGTCTGTTGGGAGTTCATCTGCTTGGCAAACCAATGGTATACTCATGTATCTGAATCCAGCAACGGCTGATATTTTCTGTTTTTTTTTTGTTTTTAGATCAATCGTGAGTTGATGGAATTTAGGAGGCTGAAATTTCCACCCTGCCAAAATTTAAAGAAAAAAAAAAAGCACAGCTTTAAAGGAATGAGGGCACATGTTTTGAAGCATACTTGAATATTCTGTTGTTTAATGGGAGTCTGCTGTGGAAGAATAAGGGATGTTGACCACCAGCCGGATTATCACATCAGTAATAACTCATCAACTTTATGAGTACACTTGATATACCTTTCTTCACAGTTTCATGTTTTGAAAACAATTAGACAGCTAAATAAACTTTAACAAAGGGCAAGAAGAAAGATGTTTTTTCAGTTATTTAGATATTTAATGAGCACAAGAAATGTCATCTTGTCCCATGCATTACACACGGACAGGAGAAAGAAAGATGGAATTTGTTTCTGCTTTGATTTACTGTACACTCGACACAACATGATATATGGTTGAAATATTTCAGTATGTTTTAGAGACTAGAAGGGAAATTAAATAACATTACCAACTCTATCATTTCATGATTGAGAGTGATTTACAAAAGATTTTAACAACTTTTTTAACCTCTACTGGAAGGGGTTGTCATTCATTTGTCAATCATGGAAGCCAAAAGAAACAGTTAAGAGAGTGAATGCATTGTAATGAACTATAGAAGTGATCCCTGAAAGTATAGTCTGAGAATGAATATATTGTAAACGAGAAAAGAACACTTGAAAGTAGAATAAGAAAATAATAATAAGAAAGTAAAATAAGAAAATAAGAAGGCAAAATAAGGATAAATAAAGCATGAATCAGGGGAAATTTATATTGGTCTGAGATAAAAACATTCAAGAAATTAATGTAACCTAGGGATACAACAGAGAGTGGTGGCAGGATCAGTGGGGTGATAGCAAATACAGATTTTGAATGATCAGTTGCAAAATCAGAAAGATGGCAGTGATGATGCTAAGAAATGATTCTAATTAAAACAGTAAAATTCATAAAAATTAAAGAGAAAAATTGTGAAGTTACAAGCAGTCTCTAATATATTATTAAAACTTGTTTTCCTTCTTGGCTTTTATTTAAAAAGAGTAGCTGTTATATAAAAGGCCATGGAAGTTTAAATCTCATCTGAGGAGCAACCAGATATGACTGAGCCATCTGAAGAACCTGGATAATCTAGAGCTCATATCTTAAAGATAGAGGTCTCTCAAGAAGCACAATTGCTTCAGCAATAGTATTCACTTGGAGAAAGATTTTTTTTTTTAATTTTGTAGAATATGACAACTTTTTCATGACATTTTTGGGCATACATTTTGCAAGCAAATTTGAAGTTTTTTTTAAAGTTACTTTGAATGTGTATATTTTATTGTTTTGTGGTATTCTTGACTTTATATTTCACATTTTCTCAAGTACTAGTTTAGGATGGCAATGGTGGGAAGAAATTAACAATCCAACAAAATAGTATCTGGAATATTCAGGGTAAAGGAAAATCACAAAGGTTCAATGGCAATGGAAGAACTACTGGGGATGGTAGGAAAATTGGGACAGAAAAGCAAAAATTTGAAGTTTTTTAAAGACATTAGTGGGGCTTTTGTAAGGAGACAGCTGATAGTATTGGATACATGACTTTAAGCAATAGCAGATAATAAGGCAGGATGGAGGTTCAGGTTTGTTTGTTCGGATCCTATGTTACGTTAAGTACTTACTCCCACGTTACACAGATACGGCTGCTATTGAGTGAATGACTAGAAACAATATTTTCCACCAATCTTGGAACTTTTAAAACAGTATACACAAGGTAGATTGTGTCAACAATTGTGTCAACAAAGAACTTCATTTCTTGTTTGCTTTAGTAGACAAAGCTAGAAGCCGAAACAGTAGGAAATACTCCTGTGTTTCTCAGGTGTGAAGTAGCAAAGTTTCTATAAACAGGAATTTGGTCACTTATTACACATCTGATTATAATGGCTAAGAAAGAAGGAGATTGCTCATTTGAAGATGTGGAGTGGAACATTAGGTTGACTGATGCACAATTTTCAGCCTTAACATAACAGTCCATCAATTCAAAACATAAATCTCCATATCTAAAAAGTAAACTAACATTTTTGAATGACTCTCTAACCATCCTGAGTTTGGGAAAAATAATTTATCATCCCCATTTATAAGTAGAGTTTCCAGATAATGAAATGCAATATCCTTAAATGGGAAATTCAGATTAAATGTTCAACCTTATAAACTAATCTTTTATTCCAACATGAAAGTGTAGCATTTTTTTTCAATACAATGTGGCTTCTTCAATATTTAGAATTTAATATCTGCAAGAGCTGAAAGCAGAAGAGCTTAATTGCAAAAAGAGTCATGTATGAGAGGAAATGGAAAAAAATAAGATATTTGACTTAATGCATTTTCTTCCAATTTCAATGGGTCTCTTTTGTTATCATTATCTTAAAGCCTTCAGAGTTATTTTTTCTCGCATATCATAAAATCTTTAATCATTTTGGTATGTATAAAATGAAATAAATTATATGTGCTATGAATTACCTAGAGTAATAGAAAAATAGTCACATGCATTTTAAATATTATAATATGAAGGAAATTGGTAAATATTTTTGCAATAAAGTCAAATACAGGAACTCTGTTCAACATTCAATTGCCTACCCCATGCACACACTGTCAGTTAGTTAATCATGGTTTTGTTCTTGTACCTGCTTCCTAACTGACTTTAACCTCCTTCCTTTGGTTGGATTCCCAAAAATCAAGTAGTTGGGAAAGCATGCTACCTCAAGGGCAATATAAATTCATGATGTCTTCCAAAATATCATCCATCATTATCTGTGTCATCCCGTGGTCCTTGTCTGAACATTCTACTGTTTTATGAGGAAGACTTACTAAATAAAAGATGCATCTCTCTAATTAGATGATATAATACTCATTAGTGATCATTACTGTCTATATTTAAAGACAGGTTGCATTTCTTATGCCTACAATGTCTCTTTAGGTCATTTTCCCCTCCCATCTATCCCTTTGCTCACATACGCTTTTATCACATGCCTTTAACACTCTGGGCTGTTGGTGGGACTTTTCCTTTATTTTAATTGGTAAGTCCTGGTTCACATTCTTAAGTACTAAGATATGGGTAAAAGAATGTAAAGAATTTATTTTTTAGATGTTTACAAAAAATATGTAGTCTAGATGGCATGGTGTTTGCTTTTTAAACTCATATATTGCATATATGCAAAATCTCAATCTATTTCTGACCATCTCATAGTGAGCTATTACAGGTATTCCAGCTTTTTAAAAAATATCACTTTTGGTTAAGGCAAACATGCTGAATATTCACAGATGTGTATTCAAGGCAATGTGATAGTGACAATTTCTAGTTTGTTTCCAAGCACTGCCGGCCTATAGACTTTTGCTGGAAAAGATAAGTATAAACACATGACAAAAAAAAAACTCTGATTGGAGCAAATCACACACTACCTCAGCCATCAACATCTTTTCTCTCTTCTACATTTTAGAGAGCAGACAAATGGAAAGAAATTTAAAACTAGTTCTTTGGTAATTAGCCATGACTGGAGCAATTCAAAATTGCAATTTAATGGCAATTTTGAATTGGTTTACATTACTTAAAGCAAAATGTTCTCATTTGGATCTATCACCCACTAAATGAGACATATTAATAAATACTATTTTAAAAAGCAAAACTTAAATGAATCCAAGATACTTACAGAAGATAGCTTCATCTTGCTTAGGGTAATTTTCACCGCCTGCTGAGAAAATTCTCCAACTCAAAAGAAATGAGAGGCTTTTAGAAGCCATGCTCCAGTTTCCAAGATGAAGCTGACTCAGTGACCATTTTCTTCCACCTGTAAGTGCCGACCACACATATCTTAGCGCACGTCTATGGAACATTGATCTGAATATACATGCATAACCCAATACAAGGTCTGCGGTGCACAACCAACCTGTAGCTTTTCTTTCACGTGGAGATAAACTTCTAACTTTCCAGATGTCTGTGACGTTCTTACCTCAGAGAGTTTACAACAGGCATTGTAATATGTAAGATCGTCTCTTACTCCATTTTTCTGCCAAAATGTTGATTTTTTTCTTAAAATACTTCTGAATGTATAAAATTGTAACATGTTATGTCTATATATTATTTGAAATGATTTCTAGTCCAATTTATTCAAGAAAGTAAAAGAATACAAAAATATCTGCTTATAATATACAAAAAAAGGATGATCAATCACTGAAATAACAAGTAAAGGTTACCTATAATGGAAGAAATAAAGTGATGGTGACTTCTATAAAAACTAGTCTTCTTCAAATAGTCCCTGTTTTATAAATTTTACATTGATCCATACACATATTTTATATAATCACTAAGCAAAATAAAACTAAAAATTACAAAACAATACAATTGAGAGTAAAACCTTACAAATGTATATAAATATACACATAGTTGGTCATCTCCACAAAGGTGGAAATTATACCAAATGGATTTAAAACAGTAATTTGACTATAAATCTATAGTAGAACAAAAATAAGTATTAGAAAGTATTAATTAAAAATTATTGCTTGAAGTGATGATGTTTTTATTTTGAGATAGCTTTATGTGTTGTAAGGTATAAAAATTGAGTAATTACATAATATTTTAATTTTATCATTTCAATGTCCTACAGAAATGAATTTCTTAGCATGACTCAACAAAATAGCTTAAGTAAAAAATCTATATTTTACATTTTAAATTAGAAATATTATCTAGAACGTATTATGTACTTTATTTTGATAATCAGCAAACGATAAGTTTCTAGCATTTTCCACAAAAATGACCCAGAAACAATGGTCTAACTATAGCATCTTTAGCTAGTGCTCAGATAAGACTTTAACAAAAACAAGCCAGGATATGGAGAAGAAATATCTTATTCTAGTAATGGAAAAGATCGTACACAGAATGAGTGTGTAGCATCTTAATATTAGGTTAACAAGGAAGCTGGGTTCATGTCAAAAAGACACAGAAACCTAACAGAAAATCTTCTGTCAAAGATGGCAAATGTTCACCATCACAAAAAATATACCTATTTAATATATTTATACTCATAAGTTAATTGTTATTTTTTAAATTCATTTTTGGCCCTGGCTGGTTTAGCTCAGGTGTTGCCCCACAAATTGGAAGGTCTCTGGTTGATGCCTGGTCAGGACATAGGCCTGAGTTGGAGGCACAGTCCCTGGTTGGGGCGAGTACCAAAAGTGACTGATGAACATTTCTTCTCACATAGAAATGAAATAAACACATGACGTCTTTATAGGAGGGACAGTCACATTGAAATCGTGTAGTAATGATGTATAAGGTTTTTGTCTGAGGGGAGAATATTACACAATAACAGATGACTGAATAGGGCATTTGTAAGTGAAATGGAATATAAATGTGAACGTGTCTAATCTCCAATTATGTAAATAAAAGTATATTTGAATATTTGTGGAGACTGTTATAAAATGGAGGGGAATGAATTCTAATGGCTAAGCTACCTCAGAAGACAAATTGCTGCTCTTATATTTTATTCTTTGTTGTAAAGGCTGCACTAACTAATAGAATGGATTAACGAGAGAATTATGCATAGACTGCATGAGTGAATAGGGAAAGTGAGGTCACATCTGTGGTCCAATGAGAACCGTTTGTTCTATGAATTCTTTGAATGGTCGTGTTAAAATTTTTCTATCAAGTACTTACACCTGTGCAATGCTGAAGAATGCAGGGGCTATGTTTACGGCCAGTTAAATTTTTAATTTGTTTTAAAATGTTAATTCAAAATGATTATGATTATGTGATTCTTGTATTTTCTTAGGAAAATCCCTTTGCTGAGAAAAATTAAATTAAAACAAACACTTCAACTTCATTTTTATCAGTTTCTCGCATTCTTCCCCTTTGGCACACCCGGAATAAACAGGCCTCATTCTATGTTGGTTTCCATTGGCTCAGAAAAGGACTCTTAGCTCCTGTTTTGCAGCCAGGAAAACAGAAAACTGAGGAAGTCAGTTATTCAAATGTAAGTGTTCTTTTTGCTTGGCAGTTGTAACGGTGACATAGAATTCATACAGTTCAGGACTGTGGTGAAATGGAGGTGTGACATTTATGTGACATAGCATTGTAAACTTTCTTACTTAAGACCATCAACAATTTCATGGACTCAGGTCTGCTCTGAAAAAAAAAAGGAAAAGAAAAAAAGAGAAAAGCAGACTTTGAAGTTTGTTTTGTTCTAGAGAGTTTCTCTAATCTCAGATAAAATCTTCATGTATAAATTTAAGTAACACATTACCGGTCATGTTCTTTTTTAAATTAATTAAACAACATTAAATAAACTTTATTTAGGGGAAAATGTTGCATAGCAGGGCCTGTCCTTTTCCAGAGAGAGTATAATGTTCTGGATTTTAAATGATAAGCTTAGACTTGAGGAGAAACCAAGAAAGAACTTCAGTGCCAAATTAGACCACCGTAAAGCACATATTCTTTCAAGGATAAAGATCTATAGTTAAAGACAGTCATTTGAAAAATATTAGAAACTACGTACAGCAGCCCAAAGGGAAAGTGTAATGACTTGCATCCACTAGTTGCATGGAGAGCACCTGTGACTGGATTCAATGAAAAAACATGTTTTGGGTGGTGATGGTCTGATGATTATGGAGACCCAGAGCATCCCAGAAGAGCTCACATAAAAACCTTAAAAATAATCAAATGCAATGAAACATTCCTTTATAGTTGAAACACTAATATAAATAATTTTATTATGATCTCTTATTCTCATAACTGATTTTAATTTTTTTGTACCTGCGCTGGCTAGACATCAACCTTAGATCAAGTGCAGGTTTTTGCTTTGTGTTTAGTAACCTACACTTAGCTCATGACTACTGCTGGATGAATTCACTCAACTGCACATAGAATTCACCAAAATAAATTAAGTTTATTTCGGCATTTAACATTGCTTCATATATCCTGCTAAATTTCTCCGGTTAGCTCACTCAAGCACCCTTCAAAACAATAGGTTCAACATTATTTTCCCATTATCTTTTCTGTGTAACTAACACCCCCAAACTTAGAGGTTTACACCAATAATTTGTCATTAATATGTCTCATAGCTCTGTGGATTGCTTTTGTTCAGCTGAGTAGTTATGCCTTTTGGTTGCAGACAGACAATGCCTGAGGATAGAACAGTATGAATCCTTAAGTGAGCTGGACAGATATTTGGTATTTTGATTCTTTTCCTGTTTCTCTCTCCATGGCATCTCACACCCTGTGGTCCTTTCTCACTGTGTTGTCTTCTCATAGCATGATGGACTCAAGACAGCTGCACTAATATGGAGAAATCAGGAGCTAAATGCTCAGTCAAAGGCTCCATCTGGAATGGCAGAGTCTCCTGGGATGTGTTTGTTCTATTGGTGAAAGCAGTCAATAGATCTGCTCAGATTCAGGAGAATTAAGAAACAAACTTCAATTCTTGGGGAAGTGGAAATCCCACTGTGCTGAGAAGCATGTGTGACGGGAAAGGTTTTGTGTCTTCGTTAGAACACTAACTACCATCTATTGACTCATTTTTCTGGATGTCACCCCTCTTCTTTCCTCATATGTGCATCATCTCCTACGGAGAATATTGAGATAATGTGGTGGCTGCAACCTCATATTTTCACTGCCGATTCTATTAGGATTTCTTCATCAGCACTCATCTATTTCTTTTTCTCTCCTAACAAAGGTTAAACCTTCCACATCAGCTACAGATGGTATGTATCCCTCTATTCCTTCTTGGGACCTCATCATGACACTTAACTGCTTCTCTTCAAGATCTTTGGTTCCCCTCTTTACACTGTTTAATTTAGTTTTCTGTTGATACAACCTGACTCAATGTTCCCTATTTTTAACCTACGTTTCATCACATTTTTTTTTTGAAAGCATTCATTTTCTCTACAGATACACTCTATTATCTGTTCCTATGCAGGACTTGGCACAAATAACACCCCTTTTTATTACAACATCTTTTATGACAAAATCACAAGCCTGTCATTCTGTAACAACAATATCACACTCAAGGACACCATGTGACATTTTTTGGTGAAATGTTCAAGTTAAAGCTATAAATTATTACACAATATTATTACCCTGCCAACCCCACCGAAGCTGACCTTACTTCTGTTGGACCCTGTATACTCACCCTTGATACCCTAGTTTGTGCTCAAAGCCTGAAGAGTACTTTTTAGTCTACTCTATTAGAGACTCTATGAGAAATCTCAGCTGCCTTTGATCAGAATAGATCATTTATTCGCGCTTAAAATATACAAGGTGGGGCAAAAGTAGTCTTACAGTTGTGAGTACAGGAAACTCAGCATTTATTCTGATATCATTATTTATTGATTATTGCATTATTTTCCATGCAAACAACTGTAAACATACTTTTATCCTACTCTATACTATTTTCCCCCAGTATCTCAGACTAGTTTCTTAGGAAATAGTGCTTTTTGTTTTTAGTTAAAGTAGCTCTAGGCTTAGTAAGGAATCTGAAGACAGAAGTGATGACCATTGCTAGGTCACTTGGTATTTTGATTCTTTTCCTGTTTCTCTCTCCATGGCATCTCCAGTCACTTTAGTGACTTGGCTAGGTCAGCTCCCTTATCCTTCATGAAGGGTCCTGCTACAGGAGTGTCTTCAGAACGACAGAATCCTCCTAATTGTTCCCATCACCATGTCCCACTAGACAGATTTGTACCACAGTTCAGGCTAAGCTTGTACTGGTAGCATACTGGAAAATAAAAAATATTTCTGTCATAAAAGCATGCTGGGAAGTAGAAGCAGTATAGTCATCCTCATAAATTTTAATAAAATTTCATTTTCATAGGATAGAAAATAGCCCCTTTTTAACAAATACATATGGCCTCGTAAAGCTCAATCAAAACAATGCCAGTTTTGTTAAATCTTAAATGAGAAAATAAAAGAAATATATCAATAACATGATCTCTTTTTGAGTTGTTTAAAAGTTAGGTATGAGGTATCTATGAGCCTTTCAAAAATTCTGTAACTATGTTTTTAATAGGTTGAAAACTCAAAAAAGGGATGAAATTTTTTAAAAAATAAATAAAACCTTACCTACCGTATAATCACTCTGACCTGTAGTGGCTCTTTGATTAATGCTTTGCTATATTTTCTGAAGATGGGAGTACAAATCAAAAATAAAATTTGATAAATTTTCTTCTCTAATTAAACAAATCTCTAACTATGATATGCTGAATTGCTCTGACCTATATCAATTCACTGATTTAATGAGTTGCCACAATTTCAGCAGGTGGACATATGAATCAAAAATGAAATTTGGAACTGTGTGTGCTCTGAAATAAACTGTGATTTAAGCCCTTTAATAGAATTTAGAAAATGAGAGGAAATAAAAGAGAGAAAAACACTCCTAGAGTTCAATTGGTTTGCTATTAGAAAATTAAAATTAATACTGATTAGGATTGAGAATTCTGAGTAAGGTAAGATCTTCACTCAATGACCTTAGGCTAATAAAGAGTGTTTATGGGACTTGTGATGATTAATTCTATGTGTCAACATGACTGGGTCATAAGATGACCAGATATCTGATTAAACTTTATTTCTGGGTGTGTCTGTGGGGCTGTTTCTGGAAGACACTAGCATCTCAATTTGTGAACTGAGTAAAACAGATAGACACTCCCCTCAGTGGTGAGGTGAGGAGAGTCATCTTCTAATCCATATAGGGCCTGAATAGAACAAAAAGGTAGAGAAAAGTTAAATGTGCCCCTGCCTGACTGTTGAACTAAAACTTTGTCTTTTGTTTTCTGTGTTTCTGGTTGTCAGGTCTTCAGATTTGTACTGGAATCTCCATAATCAGTCAGTTTTCTGGTTCCCAGGCCTTTAAATTATACCATCAGCTGTCCTTGGGCAACCCTGACTAACGCAGAATTACAGTTGTGGTGGATGCTAACATTTGGCTCATTATTACTTATATTCAAGATCAATGATGATATTATGACATATAAATAACTTTTAAAATATTTATTTGAGCAACCCCGTTCTTTCAGCTACTGAACATATGAATGTTTAATAGGTAATGAATAAAAAAGTTATGATAAAATTCATTCATGTCTAGATCATTATTCGTGAGAACCATGCCATATACACTATTCTGCCTCAGATGTGATAGGCTAATATATTTTCAGATTCCATGTGTCCATAGGAACACAGGAACTGAAGAAAATCAGGAATTGAACAGTATAAAAATGTCATATGTGAGAACACAATTATGTTTATGGGAAGGAATGGTGGAAAATGAAGAAGAAAATGATACAAAATATGGGAAATATGGGGTGAGGGCAGGTGAAGTAGGTGAAGGGGTCAAATATATGATGATAAATGGAATAAGCATATGCAGTGTATACAAATATTGAATTATAACACTGAACACCTGAAACATATAATGCTATTAACCAATGTTATCTCAATAAAAAGAAAATACTAATTTATGTACAGTGTTGTTATATGACTTACACTACTTCATTTAGGAACATGAGAGCAACAACCATACAATTTAGTGTGTGTGTGTATGTGTGTGTATACCTACTTGCTTGGTTTTATGAACTTGTGTTATGGCTACTCCTCAGGTCACATTTCTGTGAGATAAGATTTAAAAATCAATCACATGGTACATTTTTATCTTCTGGTAATTTTTCTTATGATGCAGAACAAAAAAATACAGAATACATAAAAAAGAGCTGGAAAATTATTGATATGGTAGGAGGTGAAAGGTGTAAAACTTTACCTACCTAATTTATACATAACAAGCAGGAAAGCTTAGGCTTCAGTATTTTTTTGCAAGTGATTAAAAATTAGTTTAAATTATATTATTTATAATTAAAATAGCAAATAAGAATCTTATTATTATGTAAATATTTAAGTGAGACTGGTGAACTTAATGAAGCAATGTGGTTATTTTGTGTAATATTTAAGAATAAAAGATCTATTACTTAAAGCACTTAATTTGAAGTATTTTGTTACAGGAGATCTAGCTAACTAATACAGTGATTCTTAACATTTCTAAACTTCTATTTATCATGTTTCAATTTTACTCTATTTATCATATCCTATCCTTTCTTTTTTGCCAGATTTTCATGTGTGTGGCATTGTCCTTCATCATGACCATGTACTCTTCCAAATGTTCCATTTATCAGAGTTCATCAGTCCCTTTTCATTCTTCCCTGTCTTTTCATTCTGTGCATATTGAATCCTGTCAGTCGGCTTTTCCATAACACCCTTGATTTTTCTCTTTTACCTGTATCACTCTCTAAACTCCCTATGTTTTAGATAGCGGTCTTACACCGCTGCATCATTAATGAAGGTCATAAAATGAACGATTGTGTCAACTTAACCTCTTGTTATTTAACCTCAGATGATTTCTCATTTTTAAGGTTTTCTCACTTATTTGTATTAATATATAATTGAAAGTGTGTTTTTTAAAGCCTTTTCTACTTTCTTTAACCTCTGTAGTAGAGTTGAATAAAGAAATCTTCATTGTTCCAGTTCAGTTGAGAGTTCTTTAAGTCATTTTTTGGGAGGTATAAGAAAGCGGGTATAGGAAATTTGTGTATCATTTCAATATTGAAAAAGGAAGGGTGAATAATAAGGGTGATAGTTAATTTTATGTCTCAGCTCTACTTGGTCACAGGATGCCCAGATGTTTGGTCAAACACTATTATACATGTGTCAGTGAGAGAGGTTTCGGATGAGATAAGCACTTGAATCAGTAGCCTGAGTGAAGTAGGTCGTCCTCCCCAGTGTGAGTGGGCCTTAGCCAATCAGTTGAAAGCCTGCAGAGAAGAAAAAAGTTGATCAAATAAGAGAAAACTCATCTTGCCTGACTGTATTGAACTGACACATCATTTTTTTTATATCCCTGACTTCAAACTAAAACTGAAACATTGCCTCTTTCAGGGTTTTGAGCCTGCTGGCATTCTGACTGCAAAATCACTGTAGCCTTCTGGGGTCTGTGGCTGGCTGACTGCACATCTGGGGACACATCAGCCTCCCTAACCCCACGAGCCAATCAATTCCTTATAGAAATCACTTCATATATGTGTGTTAGGTATGCACATGTGTATATAGTATATGTATATATATACTACCTATGAATGTATGTGTCTCCATAGATTTGTATATAATCACCAAATAGTTCTGTTTCCCTGGAGAAACCTGAGTGAATACTAAGTTGATGCAATAACGTAAGCATCAGACCATAAAATCAGGTTCACCAAAATCAGAAAATTTACCAAAATAAGGTTTCATTAGAAATCACAAGGATACAAATAATCACAAGGTGCAGACATGGCAGGAAGATGTGACAGAGAGCAAACACAGCTCATCAGTTGTTTTAAGATTCGTCAGTTACTTGTACATGTCTCCATAACACTCATTCCCAGGAGCTTTGTTGCAAATCTGTTATAATTCCAACACTATTTCTATAATGGAAGTTTCTGTAGGAATTACTTATATAATATCCATATTATCTCTTTTATAATTCTTTGAATTCAGTGGTTGATAAAAATTGTCCAATGACATTAAAATATATAGATTATTTTATTTTGCTGAGTTTTTGGTAAACTTTTTTTGTCGGATTTAGAGTAACTCATATTTCTGTAATATTAGAATGTTAATACATGAGGTCTCTGATTTTAGTTCTTTCTTCTCCCTTACCTATTTGTATATCTACTCCCAATTTCTTTAATTTTGGAAAATAAAGAGAATAATCTAGATCCATGCATTCCTCACTCTTTCCCTACAAGATCCTATAGTGGTTGTTGAAAAAACATGATCTACTCTGTAGATTTCCCCTGGGAATACCAAATTATCTGGCCTTACTTAAAAGATATTTAAGTGTGCATTAAAGAAAAATAACTGTTACTATAATAGCACTTTCTGTGTTGTTTTTGAAGCTAGAAGTCTATATTCTTCTGAAAATTGAGTTATTGATATTTTTTCTCCATTACTATTAAAAGTAACTTGTAAAATGCTTTTCAGCTGGGTGAATTGTTTTTATTAAACACACTTACAGGCTATTTTCAACATACTTGCTAGTGTTACAACAGAATAAATTTTCAAACCAATAGAAAAACCACATTATTTCAGATATATGTAAGTACATCTGTGTGTGTATACTTGTTCACAAGTAATCTGCCAATCAATAAAATTCTTCATAAACAACCTGCCAATCAATAGTCACAGAGATGCCATGAATCAAAACAACCAAAATATTTGGATGTTTTTGTTATCTTGTCTTATGATATTTTTAGCCTATCCTTTTCACATTAAGAGATGTAAAAGTAAAGAAATATTTTGGATCAAAACAAGAGCCAGTATGTCTTTTTTATTCTAACTTACAATTTCTGAAAATTCTTTAGGTCTGTCAAACTCACTAATACAGATGCAATATTGTAGAAAAGTATGTTACTGAAAATGTTTTGTTAGTAAATACTGAATCAGAAAAACAGAGTACAACCCACATCAGGTATTTCAACAGAGGTAATGTCATGTAGGAAAATTTATTCTACAGTTGCTGGAAGGTTGAATAAGCAAAAGAGGAACACTCAGGTAGAATGCAAAGGCTGTCCAGAAAAAAACCCAGCCATGTAATATGAAAAATAGAGACATGTATTGAGAAAGATACAAGAAACATTGTACATAGGACAACAGTGCCTAAGTCCCTTTTAAAGTGGGCACCATGGGACCTCACACAGTTCTCCAAATTATCATCATCTGCCCGGTGGTATTTTCCTAAATCTCATCGATGGTCTGAAATCTCTTTCCTTTTAAAGGTGATTTTATTTTGAGGAAAAGCCAGAAGTCAGGGTGCCAAATCTGGGCTGTAATGGAGCTGAGTCACCTGGTTGATTTGATATTTTGCCAAAACACTGCAAGAGATTTGATGGGTGAGAGGGTGTGTTATCTTGATGTAGCTGCCAATCACCAGTTGCCCATAGCTGCAGCCTTCTGAATCTCAAATAGTTTCCAAGAAGGAATGCTCAAGCTCAACCCAAAATTTGATGCAGATTTGTTCCTCTACTTGCTCAGTCATTTTGAATGCAATGGCTGCACAGTACACATGCTCGCTCAACAGGGTACACCGACTGTCCCCACGGACTAGTAAAGTCCTCACTGTTCTGACAAGCACATTCTAGTCCACTCTCCTTGGCTGCCAGGTTACATCAATGTTGTGCAATCTATTCTTGTTATATTAACAATGGTTGGACTTTTTCTGAACAGACCTCATATAAAGTTAGGGAGAGGAAACAGGGGTCCTGGGAACCTAGACAATTAAAGAAGGGCCCCCTTGAAGATAGAGCTGAGATGTCTCAGGACGGAAAGAAGATGGATGGAACTGAAACTGACAGTTGTTAATTTGTGAGGAGATACTTTTAGAATCAGCATGCAGACAAAACTGATTAAGTCCTTTCTCCATCCTCCTGTTTCTGATCTCCATCTGGATCCCCCTATGGGCGGGGGGGGAGGAAATACAGTGAAAAGAAAGAACGAAAGAGGATTTGCTGCGATGAAGTTTCAATATCACAAAATAAACACAAGATGTTCTAAGAGTTAATCGACAGTGCCTGGAAGAATGGCACCATCTTTTGGTGGTTCAAATTGATCCAGACTGAAGTTAAATGTTAAATATTTCTTCAAAAATGAAGACTTATCAGTCTTATAAAACACTAAACTGTGGATTGTCTTTTTCTTTTTTTTAAATTTTATTTTAATCATTGTTCAAATATAGTTTTCTCCTTTTTACTCCCAATCCAGCCCCCCTCCTACCCCTCTCCACTTCCCTCCCATTAGGATTGTATTTTTCAAAACATGTTTCATTTGTCACATAAGCTGTATGAACATAGATATGTCTTTTCTCCCCTCACAACCATAAAGAATAGATATTAGAAATATTTTGAAGTGTGCTTTATCATTTCTGTCTTTCATAATTCTTTGATTTTTAGATCCAATATGTGGTTATTCATCCTGAATACATTTACATATTTTAATAAAAACCACACTGATTGACCAGATACGATGTGCACATTATGAAGATTTCTAATACCACCTCTACATAAATCTTGATCCATACTCATTGAAAAAATCAATAAAAAAAGTTTAAAGTGACATTTTTAACTTTAAAATGTATATGATATGTTGTGAACTAAAACTTATTTTGTAGCTTATGTCCAAGTAAGCCATCAACTATCCAACAATATAAACCACAATTTGACCAGGTTTTTATTTTTTCCAAGAGTTATTCATGGAATCGGGGACATTCTGGAGAATACTTTAATTATGCAACTTTTGGAAATGTCGGAGTATAAAATTTTTACTTTCTTTTTTTTAAGATTTTATTTATTTATTTTTAGAGAGAGAAGGGAGGGAGATAGAGAGAGAGAGAGAGAAACATCAATGTGTGGTTGCTGGGGGGTTATGGCCTGCAACCCAGGAATATTACCTGACTGGGAATCGAACCTGTGACACTTCGGTTCGCAGCCCACGCTCAATCCACTGAGCTACACCAGCCAGTGCTAATTTTTACTTTCTTAATGAAGCAACTGAAGCATAACACTTGACTCACCCATGGGCAGCACAATAAGAGTGACGGAGCCTCTCTGTACCTAAGCACCCACTGCACCAAATTCCTTGCCCATGAAATTACGTCTGGGCTACAGCACACTCATATACCGAGTCAGATACATACCATGTTTGTCTCAGGAGTCATGATTTACAGATGCTTTTTTTAACCTCTTTGTTAACTTAACTTGTTTTGTCTTCTCTCATTTCATCGAACCTCTTCTAAAATTATCCATATATCAATTATTTCACCCTAGCTATCTGTTGAACAGGTGTCAGTCAGCTGGTGATGCTATTACTGCTATCACTGGTACAACAGCTATTAAACTGAGCTCAAGGAGCCCTCATCCAATTGTTTTCAAACTATTGGCATAAGAGATTGAGAAAACTCTGTTTAAAAATTATTTTTAAACTCTATTTAATTATTAAATAGAGTTTTCTGCTGTGCGGTATTCCATTGTGTAAATATACCATAGTTTTTTGATTCATTCTTGTACTGATGGGCACTTAGGTTGCTTCCAGCACTTGGTAAATTGTGCTGCTATGAGCATTGGGGCGCATAGGTTCATCCGGATTAGTGTTTCAGGGTTCTTAGGATATAACCCCAGCAATAGAATTGCCGGGTCAAAAGGCAGTTCCATTTTTAGTTTTCTAAGGAAATTCCATACTGTTTTCCACAGTGGCTGCACTAGTCTGCATTCCCACCAGTAGTGCACTAGGGTTCCCTTTTCTCCACATCCTCTCCAGCACTTGTTGTTTGTTGATTTGGAAGTGGAGAGTATTATGCTAAGTGCAATAAGCCAGGAGGTGAAAGACAAATACCAGGCGGTCTCACCTTTAAGTGGAACCTCATCAACAAAACAAACAAGCAAGCAAAATATAACCAGAGACATTGAAATTAAGAACAAACTGACAGTAACCAGAGGGGAGGTGGGAGGGGATAATGGGGGATAATGGGGACAAGGAATTTCAGGAATGATTATAAAGGGCGCATGGACAAAACCAAGGGGGGTGGAATCAGGGGAGGGAGGTGGGGAGTTGTGAGGGGTAAATGCAGACAACTGTACTTGAACAACAATAAAATTTAAAAAGATAAATAGAGCTTTAACCTATCAAATGTATTTTGATGACCTGTCCATTCACTGTGTTTTATTTATAGAATGTGGACCATTTAACATGAACTATGTTAACTTTTATTGAGGAGAACAGTATTTCCCATGGCCTCGCCAATCTGTGAATATAAATTAGATTATATTAACAGAACCTGACGTTCCTAAGGTCTGGCATTAAATAACACCTGGAACCCTCTTCCACATCAAACGAGAGCTCTACAGGGGCAGGTCCTTGTCTGTGTTGTTACTAAAAAGTTCTCTTTTACTGGAGGGGTGCCTGGTTATCATTATTCCTAAATACACATATGTTGTTTGATTGAATGTACTCTGGTTATTCTGAAACATGCATGTGTAAAGGGAAATAGCACACCTGATAGTCAATAATTTAAAGAAATGGTGTATTGGGATTTTATAACATATTAAGTATTTGCTTTACTGAGATTCTGTTTTAATTAACATAGTTCATCAAATTTTAAAAATAGGATATTGTTAGCCTGGCATAGCCCATGTTTTTCATGCCCTGCATTGCCTCACCTCAGCATAGTTCTGATCTCTCACAGCCTTGATGGAAGTATCTTATAAGCTGACTGGCCCCCTGACAAGTATGACATGACATTTCTCAGACTTTCTGCCTGTAGCTTTTTACTAAAACTCAGCAGGGCACTCAGCCTTTCTGAAGGTGCCGCAAAGAAGTTTAGAGACATTACGACCATCAGAAACAACCTTGTCCACTGGGGATAGAAGTCAATAGATAAATATCCCAGCCTCCTCTCCTACCCAGGGTGATTCTAAAGTCTACTCAGCACGACTGCTTGCAGGGTTCCCAAGGAGATTAAGTTCCAGATGCTCACAGCAGTAACAGCATCAAACATTCATGCTTTAGAGTAATTTTCCTCCTTTTCTGTCTCAGTCTGTGTGCTTCCACATTGCACTCAACATGTACTTACATTCAAGTCATTTTTTCAAGTATTACTCTTGGGAACCCAAACTGAGAAACATGGTAGGAAAATATTCATGCAGGCATGTTGAAGTTTTCCTATTTTAAATTATAAAAGGAGTGGCTAGATACTTTGCAACAGCTGCCTTGATTTTGATATTGTGGGATATTCCAAGGGTTGTCAAAATTTAGTTTAGCTCAAAAAATATTTGACTTTCTACGAGGGGTCTGGCACCTCTTTAGGTGTTGAAAAGGTAAGAAAGAATCTGCTTTTCAGAATCTTGAGAAGGACAACAGGATGGGAAATTTTTTTAGCAGAGAGGCTGGAAAGTGCGTGTGGGGTGATGGGAGGTAGAAATAGCAGTGTAAATTATTAAGTAATCATTTACTTCAATGGAGAGGATTCAAAGAAAACATTTCCAAGTATGTTTTTTTGAGCTGTGGCACACACCATAGTCAGGTTAATCATTGTTTTTGCATTAAAAAAAAAACTGTTGACAGTTAACATTTAAATTAAGATGTTCATTTTTTTCTTTTAGTTTAGAAAATGAGATTAAATTCTTAGGTTATAGCCCTGGCTGGCGTAGCTCAGTGGATTGAGCCCGGGCTGGGAACCAAAGTGTCCCAGGTTCGATTCCCAGCCAGGGTACATGCCTGGGTTGCAGGCCATAACCCCCAGCAACCGCACATTAATGTTTCTCTCTCTCTCTCTCTCTCTCTCTCTCTCCCTCCCCCTCCCTCCCTTCCCTCTCTAAAAATAAATAAATAAAATAAAATAAAAACCCTTATCAAAACAAAACAAAACAAAACATTTAAAAAAATTCTTAGGTTGCTTGTTTAATATAGTTATCTACGAGACATACTTGAACCTAGAAATAGGTTTTATGAATTTAAATACATTTGGCTTCGTGTTATTATTTTAAGACACGTAGTTGTTTTTTTTTTCTTTTTTTTTTTTACTCAGATTTGGTTTTTCCTCACATTCTGCAGTGGGAACGTGTGGACAGCTCCACACGGGCCCTTCAGGCTACCGAGTATGAAAGCCCGCAACATGCGCCCCTCAGGTCTGCCTGCCTCACATGTGTTTGATCCTCAGGTTGCCCCTATCTATTTCCAAGTTCCTTTGCTGCCCTTTCTGAACTTCAAACCCAGGCCTTCGGCCTCAACTTATATGCTTTTTAATCTCCTATTACTTTCCATCCCTTTGATATGATAAGCACTTTGGACCATAAATTAATGAACTTGGCTTTCCTTAAATTTTGTGTCAATTTCACAATGAAATTTTATTGTCTCGGGGTACTGTGGATTTTTCCTGATTTGGTAAATTCACAGTACCATATGAATCTGGTCTGTCTGTCCAGTATGCTATGGAGTATGCTTCTTACTGGTTTACCCTGAACTTTTGGGCAATACTCAGATGTAATATAGTACCCATTTGAGACAGAAACTTTTTCAAAAGGCTTTCTGATGTTTTTCAATGCTACATATTACACCTATGTGAACGGATTGAATATATTTAAGTGAATTTACCTGTAATGATTGTTTTATGTATAACACAAATGTTAACATTAGTATTAGCCACTAATGCTGAGTCAAGATAGTTCTGGTTATAACACATTGGCAAGTCCAATTAATTATTAAAAAGTATATATCACTATGACTAAAATAACCTTTGTCTAACTTTTGGTGGGTATTGTGAGTTGTTGGCATGTGGAATTCAATTATTTTTTCATTTTTCAGCTTGATAGAGAAAGTACAACTTATTGCATGACTATATCATCATCTATTTTGAAGACAGAGACTGGGATGGTTTCAGAAGTACAGCACATGGAATAATTGTTTGTAGCATTTGTTCTTGGACTAATATCTTACTCTCACCAGACCAAGACAGTGAAAGATTAGGTCATCCTTCATTTGCTGAAAGTCGTTACGCATTTCCAACCACAGATGCATTTTTAAGTCTAACAAGACTGTGAGAGAGTTTCCCGGCCGTGGCACAGTTCCAGAAGTGTCCTTTCCACACTCCCTCAAGGATCATTCCTCACTGCACTTAGTAGAATGTGACTCATTGATGGCACTTACATCGCTGCTGCCCCCTTTTCTGTGCTTGTATGATGGGAGAATTGGCGGTGCCTCTCCAATCTCTATTTAGTCTCTGAATTACTTTCCACACTCCTAACTAAGCTTATCATCTAAATATTTAAAATAATACACTTAAAATGTTCACCCATCCATACATTCATTTATTCAACAGCTATTTATTCTATCCCCTGCTCCACACCACGAATTACAAATGCCGGTGGATTAATTGCTGGACACTCTTCCCTAGACTTTTTATGGGAAGCTATAGAATACTCACAAGAGTAAGAGGATGGAAAATGAAAAGAATGAAAGGTGAGAAATTAATTCATTCAATTTTCTCTTTTTTGTTGTGGTTTTCATAGATTATATCACGGAAGCCCATGTTAAGTAACTCATCCAAAGTTAGCATAATCAATAACAAACTGAACAAGAAATGGAAACTAGATCTTCTAATTCATCATCTAATTTTTTCCCAGTAATCCAACATTCTCTAAATTTATACCTGAATTAAGCAAATAGTAGTACCATATATTATTTATATATTTATTCATACAACAAACATTTAGTGGATACCTATATTATGGTAAAAATTATTATATTAATTTGACATATATACAAAATCCCCTACAATCATGTAATGACAAAATAACCGAATTATGTAGTATGTAAAATGATTATATGTACAATGGAGAAACACAGCACAAGTTACGTGAGGTTTTGAGTACAAAAAATTAGTTTAGGTACTGTTGAAATTTGAAAAGTGTACTCAATAATCTTCATTTAAGAGGTGACATTTTAGCAAAGCATTGAAGAGGTGAGGAGACCCACTAGGCGGATCACTTGAGGAACAGTACCTCAGGCAGCGGAAGTCCTCCATATGAAGTCCTGAAGCTGAGTGACAAGAACAGCCATGCAGAGGCCACTGGAGCTGGAGCTAAGAGGTGAGAGCGTGACTTACAAGAAAGTAGATTTGAGAAGCAGTGGGCGAGCCAGGGCAGAAAAGGCCTTCAGATCATTAGAAGGAATTTGTACTTTACCCAGATGGAAATAAAAAGGGCTGCAAGGTTTCAAGCAAATGGATGACATGACTTACACTGACTGTTTTATTGAAAAGTGAATGTGAGGTCACAACAGTGGACAAAGGTTAACTAGCCTGGTGGCTCCTGCAGTTACCCCAGCTTAGACTAGGGTGGTTAAATCAGGGTGCTGCATTTTAGAAGGAGTTTGGACTCTGCACACAAAGAAACATTTCTTTCCAACTAAATTATAGCACAAAAACTCATTTCTACCACTAAAAAAGAGAGGGTTCTGGTGACATCTCAGATTTCTAGTAGGGATAATGGGAATGCCAGCAAAGTCACCTAGTGAGTACTCTGTTATCCAGACAGATGTGACTCCCAGGGAAGACACGAGGAGATGCAGGTCCAAGGTCAGCATGTTCATAGCTCTGATTTTGCCACAAAGAGCTCAGAATGGATGACTGTGAGGAAAACTTCAGGCTCCTTTTAGTTACTTACTCTAAAATATCGCCCTTAATCTTTTTTCTTTTGAGGTATAACTAACAATTTAAAAATGTATATTTTAAGGTGTACAACTTAATAATTTGATGTACATATACATTATGAAATAATCATCACAATCAAGAAAATATATCATCACTTTACATATTTACTATTTCTTTTCTTTTTGATGTGTGCTGATAACACTGAAGATCTACCCTCTTAGAAAACTTTAAGCATGCAATAAAATGTGTTAACTACAGGCAAATGTTCTCTAGAATTTACTCATCTTGCAAAACTGAAACTTGGTACTCCTTGACTAACATTTCCCCTTCTCCTCAATCCTGAGCAACTACTATTCTCTTCTCTTTGTTTTAGACTCTGAGTATTTTAAATTTTGCATATAAATAAGGGTGTGCAGTATTTGACTTTTTCATCTGGTTTATTTCATTATTTTACTTAGTATATTGTCTTTCAGTTTTATTCCTATTGTTACAAATGACAGGTTTTTCTTCTTTTTCAAGCTGAATGATATAGATTGTGTGTATATATGTGTATACCACTTTTCCTGTTTCAAGAAGAAATGGAAAGTTTGAATACACCAATAAAGAGGTTGAATCAGTAATGAAAATATTCCACCAAAGAAAAGTCTATGACCATATTGCTTCATAGGTGAATTGTACCAAACATTCCAAAGATAATCAATAATAATCCTTCTTAAATTTCTCCAAAGGAGGAGGAGAAGAAGAAGAAGAAGAGGAGGAGGAGGAGACACCTTGAAACTCATTTTATGAGAGCAGCATCACCCTGATACCAAAATAAGACAAAAACATTAAAAGAAAGAAAAAATAATATACATATATGTCTTGCATATATATATATACATATATATATCCACACACACAGATATATTTTAATCCTCACCTGCTGCTATGATCATTGATTCTTTTTTTTTTTTTTTTTTAGAGATCAAGAGAGAGAGACAGCAATCATTTACCTCTGGTATGCACCCCAACCAAGTGAACCAGAAACCTAGGTATGTGACCTGACCAGAAATCAAACCCACAACCTTTTGGTGTATGGGATTAAGCTCCAACTAACTGAACCACATGGCCAAGGTCATAATCTCCTTTTTGAGACCCATGAAAACAGATTTGTTTCAAATTTAGAATTTTGGAGAGTGATGTGAACTCATATTGTGTACACAACACCTCTAGTGGGTTTAGTTAGTTATAGCATCATGTTCACATAAAATCATATGACTATTCACACTAAGTGGGAAAGAAAAAGCATAAATACCTTCAAATCTTTTCACTCTTAAATAGACTACAGGTCAAATATTACTGTGCATTGAGTTATGAAAATACTTTGTTTTCAAGGGTTTTAGTACATCATTATAACAGAGAAGAAATTACACATGTATTTTTATCTCAGTTGCTGCAGGTATATATATAGTCACTTAATCTAAAATAGTTTAATAAAATAATGAAAATGTACTTTGTGGTATATTGCCTTAAATTAACATCCAGTGTTATGTGCCATCTTGACATCCGGTGAAACCAAGCTGCCAAAATGAATTAGAAAGCAATTAAAAATTTGTTTAATTAGAAATACTTTGAGGAAATGAAGACTTAGTTGTCATAGCTAAAATGAGACTGACTATATACACAAGTTAATTTCTAGGGTTTTTACCTAATCTCAGCTTTAATATAGCAAGAGCTGGAATGTGTCGTATCTCTAATTCGCATCTGATCACCAGTTAAATAGTAAGGTGTACATGAAACACAAGATATGCTTAATTAAAACTTTTTCACATTTTGGTAGTTTATGGAAGTATTGTATTTGTCAGCACAAGAAACATAAAACAAACATTTTGATATATTTTTATTGATGTTCAGAAGATGATTTCACAGTATATTTTATGTTGCCATAATTTTATGTCATGGAAGACACTTGTTTTCCATCATTTTTCTGATGCATTATTCCAAGTCTCTTAAACAGAGAAACTTTAGTTGCTTTCACAAAAATAACTCACTTGCCATTAGATTTATTGAGGAAAAGAAGCTGCTTGTTATAGAAATTCACTTTTTTACATTCTGAGCTATACTGCTATTAAATTTAAATATTTGGAAGGCAGACCTGTAAAACATGGTGTTATAAAATATTTATTCTATCAACATTTCCTACCAGTATAATCTGGTGAATGTTAAGAGTTATTTAAATTATTTTTACTTGTCAAAATACAATATTTTTGTTAATATTGTGAGCGTTGAAAACATACAACAAAAATTTCCCTCTCTCTACAAATTTCTACAGAAAATATAGGAAATAATATTTTCTTTACAACAGAAACTGTTAATATTTTTTATTACATACATAAATTTGTTTACTGGAGCCTGTCATTATAGCCAAAAAAGAAGTTTCAGATTTAGTCATGTTTAAAATTTTTCCCAAGGAAGAAAAGGTAATGCAAAACTTTATTACAGATAACATGAATTAGCACGTTTTATTTTTTTTTAATTTATTGATTTTCTTTTGAGGGGGGGAGGGAGAAGGAAAGGGGGTCACTGATTCATTGTTCCACTGATCTACGCATTCATCAGTTGATTCTTGATGTGCCCCGATAGGAGATAAATCCGCAACCCTGGCTGAACTGGACTGCGCTCCAACCAACACAACCACCTGGCCAGGGCCATATTGTAGAACATGTTTTAAATCTGTCTTTTCCTGAATTAATCTCAAAGTCAGTGCATTTATACTAAAACTTTCTTTACTTTTTAAACATTTGTACTCAATAGTGCTTTCCACATATTTTGGCTGTAGACATATTTACCAAAAGTTACTTCTTATTGTTCTTCAGACTTTTCAACATTTTCTAATCCAATCACTTGCCCTCTCCATTGACACTGGCCAGAGAACATTCTGTATGAGAATATCAGGAACATTTTTATGAGCTCTGCCAACTTCATTGTGTAGTCCAAAAGTTATATATCTCTTATTTAAAAGCACTTGGAAACAGCTGATGCATCTTTTTTCAAGATGATGCTAAAAGTTTCATCTAATTTAATGGACAGAACAGTTCTTTGCAAGTTATGTTGTAAAAATATTCATTAACATTGATGGAGAGTGCTACTCAAACAGCAAAAAATGTGCCTGTAAAAGCTTATTAAGATTCAGAGGCTTAAGTAATGCAATACAAGTTCAAAAACCAGTGAAATTCAACTGCAGGGGTTCAATTAACATCCTATTTCAAAAATGAAATTTGCTAAGAATGTAATTTGTTTCTAAGTAACAATTTGGTTTGACTTTTGTTTGTTTTGTTTTAATAAAGTATAAAAGATTTTCCCTTTGACAATAACATTTGCACAGTGGCCCTCAGTTTGCATGGGTTACATAGCTAAAGAGAAATTAAAATGGTCTTGCTTGGCTCCTGAATCTGTAATATAGTATGCTATTTTAAATTATTTTTCATTAAGATATATTTCTTAAACTATACAAATATTTCAGGCTTTCCATTCTTCTGAAATATTTGTGATAGACTATAGAGTCCTCATATAAACCCTTCTTCAAAAATAATATTTTGAAATCTTTTTGAGAACATAATATGTATTTTATTTAGTAATGAATGTACTTTTGATCGTTTCAATCTTTACCTGCATTCCACTACTCACTAAGTGAATACAGGTAAATAATTTAGAACAAATAAATTGAAATGATAATTAATTTACATTTAAGAATAAATGGGGAATATTTTATTACCCTCGGAAAAAAATTGTAATTATTTTTTGCTATGTGTTAAAAAATTTTGTTATGGATCAAAGTGTTATTTTGTAAAGTTTTTTATGTATATGTTCTGTGTGCTATATTGATGTGAATTTTCTTTCAAAGGTAAAAAACACCAAATCTTTTCAATATTACTAAACAATTAAGATTTAAACTAGAATGATATATTATAAGAACACTACATTTTAAAAAGTTATAGCCATATACTCTTCACTATACATTGTATTTATAATTAGTGCAAAGGCAATGTCCCTAATGATAATTTGGTAATTAGTAGACTTTTTCTCTCTATTTCTGCAGGAAATAATGAATGCATTCAAACATAGGGGAAGGGTCATCCAGGAACATGTATAAAGGACCCATGAATAAAACAAAGGAGGATAAGTTTGAGGGTGGGAGGTGGGGATGGGTGGTGAGGGGGAGAGCAGTGGTGGGAAAATGGAAACAATTACGTTTGAACAACAATAAAACAAATACTGGGTTATCACATCATAATATTAAGGCTTTCTCCTTAGAAAATAATTTTATAAGGTACACAGAAGATCAAGTTATAGCTTACAATATAAAAACAAACTTACCAACAAATACATATTTTAGAAAAAGTTAAATCTTTCTCTATATATTTAATTATCACATTTATATCTCTAATCACTGCTGACCTTTCAGGGCCCTTTTTCAAATAAACTTATTGTGATTTTTTAAAATTTAATTTACTCATTTAAACCTCTTGCAACTGTAATTAATCAAAAAGTTTAAATAAGGAGATAACCTTATGGTGAATTTGTGTTTTCCATGTTTTTTTTTTGGTGATTTAATTTTAAGTAAGGTCATTTTAGGTAAAACCCAGACCAATTCATAATTTTAAAATTCTGTACTAATCAAGTTCCTGTTTGAGTACTGAATTAAAGGAGAATAAGATGTCAGGTTAGTTCTCTTAAAGCTAAAGCTGGCTTCTCTCTAGCAAGGTAATAAAATATGAAGTGATAGTAAGAATAATAAGAAAGCAGGAAAAAAAGGGCAAAGAGGCCATTTCTATGAGGCAATTTTCTTAGTGTTCCCACCCAAAAGATATCCTATGGACTTATTTCTGTGTACTTTTTTCTGCAAAGGTGCAATTACTGTAAATATTACAGGAATATTAAAACACCTGATCTGGTTAGAATAAGCAGAAGACAATGTATCTAAAGTAAAAACACAAAGAAAAAAATGTGACCTTCTATGATTTAAACCAAACCAAACCTGGAGAACAGCAATGAAAACAGCAAATCTTCCTGTCTGCTCCCCTGACAAGTGAATACCAGATGGGAGAATACGTTTGAAGTCATACTTGCTAACAAGTAGTGTGTTACCACTTATTTTCTGATTTCATACTTTATGATGCTAAGGGCTGTGTTTGAACTGGCATCCTATTAACCTGACATTAGAAACTACATCACTTTTTAATATCATCCTTTTAAATAAAAAATATATTACCTTAGTCCGGTTGAGCTTCATAATAAAATACTGCTGACTCTGAGACTTAAACAATACAAATTAATTTTTTCTCAGTTTTAGAGGCTGGAAAATCTAATATCAAATTTCCCTAAGGGTTTGGTTTCTGGTGAGAGCTCTCTTCCTGACATGCTGTATCCTTACATTGTTGGAGAGCGAGTAAGAGAGAAAGAGAGAGGTGGGCAGGGGAGACAGAGAGGAAGAGAGCCATGTGATTTCTTCTTTAAGACTAAATACCATCGCCTCTTATTTACTCTAAAAACAACATAGATTCCACCAGATCAGGGCCCCACCTTTAAGATCTAATTTAATTTTAATTACTTCCCTAAAGGTCCAGTCTTCAAGTACAATCAAACTGGGAATTAAGGCTTCAATGTATAAATTGTGGGGGAACACAATCCAGCCCACGCATTTAAATTTTTAAATCCCTAAGAAACATAATCTTTACATAATTCTTCAGCATCTCCCTATTGGCCATATTTTCCAATTTTTTTCCATTTATAATATATTTCAACAAATATTTAACTAAACACCACTTAGGATATAGAGAAAAATATAAAACTGACTTTCCTGTTTTCTTGGCACCGATACTGTCATGTTATTTATGATTAAGAACATGTGTTTTGGTGTCCAGCAAACACAGGATTGCATTCGCATTTGAGGTGCATGAGGGTGGACACGTTACCTAGTTTAGGTAAGCCTGCATCCTCATTGTAAAAGTGAGGGTGGTGATAGCATCTATTCACAGACTCAGCAAGAGAATTCAGTGTGACCAAGCACTGAATGTGATTAGTATTGTTGCAGCGGAGAGCCCACTGAATCACTAGTAAGGTTTTAGGAGGAAATGAGGCTCTTCCACAGGTTTATGAGGAAAGCATTCCAAGGATGCATGCATGAGAGACTGTAGTGTGACAAAGTAGATTTTTAAGGTGGAAATCTGCACCTGAGTTTCCAATCGTCCATCTCTGTCTATCCCACCTGGAACAAGTCCAACCACATCTTCAGGTTTTCAGCAAGGACAAAACAAAGACCAATTTCCAGAGTTTCTGCTTCATGTAAAAGCTTCGTCTTTTGGAGCCCACCCTGTCTGCTGGGGGCCTACAAGACTGCTGGGCCCGCATAGTCCCATTTTCCCAGGTGTGAGAACACGAATGACAGCATGGAGTGAGTGCAGGTCAAAACCAAGAGAGTTTCTTTGTTTTTCTTGGGTTATATGAGTTTGGGTTTGGGATAGACCAGATGATTGTTCTAAAGAACCAATCAACTTGCCAAGCTGTTGTGGACTTTTAATAGGTCCACCCAACCCCTAGTTAGGCTGACAGGTCTTTAAGGTTAAGCATCTCCTCCTGTGCCCCTCAACAATCCAGTAGTGGAAGGTGGAAAAAGGAGTTTCTTTGGCTTAGCAATGCAATAATCCCCTGGGGTGTGAAGCTGTAGCTTCCCAATGAAGCAAACAGGCTCATGCGCCCCAGTTTATTCAGCTCAATGTCTAATTCCTTCTGCCTTCATTTCTTATATTTATATCTAGCTAACTACCTATGGCAACAGTGACACCGATCTCTGCCATTTTCAAGATCACTTGTGAGGACAAACATTACACTGTGTCATGCTTGTCTAAGTATTAGTCATTCTTTTTCTCCACACACCTACCATTTTTTCTGTATATAAATAAAAGGGTGGGCAAAAGTAGGTTTGCAGTTGTTTCTATGGAAATATACAAGTTAATAAATGACAATACAACAATAAACTTTATGTTTCCCTTCTCATATAACTGTAAACCTACTATATATACTGGGATATATACAGGGCCCAGCACCAATAATGTACCTTCTTATTACAAAATATTTTATTAAAAAATGATAAGCAGCCTGACAGGCGTAGATCGGTGGATTGAGCTCAGGCTGCGAGCCAAAGTGTCGCAGGTTCAATTCCTAGTCAGGGTACATAACTGGGTTGCAGGCCACAGCCCCCAGCAACCACACATTGATGTTTCTCTCTCTCTCTTTCTCCCTCCCTTCCCTTTCTAAAAATAAATAAATAAAATCTTTAAAAAATGATAAGCCTGTAATTCTGTGACATAAAATATCACACTCAAGCATACTATATGACAGTTTAGGTGAAATGTTCAAATTAAAACAATAAATAATTACATCCATGTTATTACCCTACCAACCACACTCAAGCAGGCATTACTTCTGCCAGGCCCATATATAAAATCAGACTGTCTGATCAGTATTAAGAACAGTGGTATCAAAATGTTTATGATGGGTAAGAGTGACTAAAAATATTTATTTCATCATTAATTCATCTGCAATAGAATTTTGCTTAAATCATTCAAAGGAAATAATAATCAATTTTTATTTTCATCTTTATAGCATCTTATGCTGGTACTGTATTTCAAAAAAAGCATTGGAGGATCATCCCTCATAGGTAGTCTGTCAAATTAGTGTTCACTCTCATTTCCTCCCCAATTATTATGCTTGGCGGAGATGGTCTGGGTGTCATTCTTTGCAGAACATAACTCTTAGTCACCTCTTGCTGTGGTCACCTCTTATTTACTCTTCCTTATTTGAACTTATTAATTAACGGTTTAACAGAATACCTTTTCCTCCCCTGAGGCTGCCCCACATTTATGACAAAGCTCTTTGATCACAGTGTAAAGAACCAGCCCAAACACTGAAAGTACAATTTAAGAATCATTACTTCATCACGGGTTGTGCTTGCTGTTCCTACTTAGAATTCAACACTGTATTTCCTTCCCCTGGAGCTGCATCACTGACTGTGGTAGTTTGTTATCTGCTATGACACTGAGCTATGTATCTTCCACACTAGCACATCTTGCATTAAAAAATTATTTCCCTCTCCAGTTATATTACCCTCTCCTTATCTTAAATGCATTTTGTTCTGTTTTTTTTTTTACACTCCCAGAATTCACTTCATATTGTTAGCATAGCCTCTTAGTTTTAAGCCACTTCCTCTTGCACTCTTTGTATGTTTGAATATTTTCTGTCATGTCAAAGTGCAGAGGTTGGCTTCATCAGATGTCTATCATTGAAGGATTTGTTCCCCTAGTTGTTAGTGAGCTGTCAGGACACAGTTGTCAGTCCCTTATGGGCTTGGCTGTGTCAGCCGTAAGCAGCTGCCTCTCTCATGGTGTCATGGCCCCCTTGGGTTACCCACAGCCCATAACTGATCAGTTCATGGATAGAAAGCCCTGACTACTTCAACTCACCATGGGACTGAACTGTAGGACAAATCTAGCTACATAGATCTGAGATTGCTGGAGGCTATGATGAGAAGTCCATCTCAGTTCAGCTTCTTCCTGTGTTCAAACCTGTTTTCTCCCCTACATTCTACTGTGGAAGACCCCAAAAACACTATTAATGAATATCTCATATGTCACTATTTAAATTTTTTTCATTTAAAAACATAGATATTCACTAAGCATGTATTCTGTAAATGTTTTTTATTTCTTTTGGGGTCCATTGCAAACTTATGAGTTAGTGTAACACTGGAGTTCGATATTTGAGTTTCAGATCGGAAAGTTGGCTTGTTCAACTTGATATAGTAGCACTTCATGTACATAGATGATGAAAATATCACCTTCATTACTGAGGTAATTTGAGATAAACATGTGTATTATTAGGTGCAATAAATAAGCTTACATAATCAAACCTGTCTATGGTCTAAAGTTTATTACATTCATGCATATATCAAGAACTAAAGCATGTGCACATATGTGCAGTGTGCATGCGTGTGTGTGCTGAGTGTGTTATCAATTTTTCCTAATAGCTGGGACATGGGCAATTTGAACTTATTTCTGCCATTTGGAATAAGTTTATCAATTTCAACTCACATTTTCTTGTTAAGTCTGCTTTTGCAGACTTTAATTCACCACTAATGTATGGACCATTAATACTGATCTTTCATTCCATTTTGCAGGAATATTTAATGTTTTTTCTATGCTTCTTGAGATTTAATCACTAACATTGTGAATAACATATGTTTCTCCTTGTCTTTCTCCAGGGTAAACGTTTTAATGTGTGTTGTAGCACATATAAACTTTCCTTATTGATGCCAAACACATTATAGAAATTAGAATTGTGTCTAGTTCATGTTCAAGTGAATTGAATTAGCTTATCAGGTGAATAGTTACTTATTCATTTGTTTTGAAGGAAAGCTAACGGGCTTAGGTGACTACCGACTGAAGGTGAATTTGAGAAAGACATGATTTAAGCCTTGCAAGATTACACAGAACATGTTATGTTTTTAAATATGGCTGAATTTGTGTGTATGTGATAAATATTGGTATCTTCTTTTGTTCTCTCCATAGTGTATTCTCTGTCACACCAAAGCATTTAGGCTTTTCTGTGTTCACCATATCTGGGAGCTGGTATTTTCAGCATTAAACAGATAAGAGCCAAAGATAACATTCCAAAAACTTCCATCCCCAGAAGGACAATGAATCTGAATGAAGCCTGCAGATAGGAAAGGGGGGTATTTCCAGAATGGATGGATCTGTGACTGAAGACCAGATGAGATGAAGATAATCTCAGGGTATTCAACATCTTGACACTGGTGATAAACACCAGAGTGACTGGGTGAAAGTCATAAGTTTCAGTGTGATGGGCACTCACAATAGAAATCAAATTGAATCATTGGGAAAAAGTAAAAATATATATTTTGCACACTTTAGGTTGACATTCATACCTACAAAATAGCAAAAGAAAAACATCAGTAAGTCATAGGATTGTATAATTATTTTAACCTTGTTTCCACTTTGACATGTGTTGGGAACCGCTCTGCCTGGTATCAGAAGCTGTAACCCCCGCCTAGGCTAAGGCTGAGGGAATGTCCTTGGAATCGTAAGCCAGCAAGGAGACAAAAGCTTATCTCCCTGGCAGGAACACTGCTTTTGTTGCTTCATTCATAACTGAACCCCAAAGCTTGGTCGGTTAGCCAAAGACGGGTAAGATTCCCCAAGGGGGGAATGACCTACGACAGGCATGATCACGTGGGAGGCCCCCAAAAGAAGAACTTTGGGGGCTACAGCAAAAGGGGGTGATGGACCCTCGCTCCTCAGCTTTGACACAGCCTGAGTCCTCATCATCTGGGAGAAAATCTCCTTATCTCTTGGTTGCCTTAGTTCCCTTGATCCACCTAAGCCTGAAACAATGACAGGGTGGTGCAGCTCTGTGCTGAAAAAGGCGGATTCCCCAGGTAATGGGGCCTAAGAAAGAACACGTAAATTCCTGTGAAACCTTCTTGGTTTAGAATGCTCTCAGTTGAATGAGAAGGGTCCAAGAAAGAAGTTAGTTTCTTCCTCAAAGTCTTACAGCTCTTTGACCCTGACTCAAAATAGACCCGCAGAGTTCCTTATTATCTATTTTTCCTTACTTCCTAGTAATGAGTAATGTACTTTACCTGAATTATTATACAAAATGAGCCCGATAAAAGCAGGTTTGGACGGTAAATTGGCGCGCCCCCCACTAGAGGGGATGGCCATTCCATCCCTATTTCTCCACAGAAACTAGCCTGTCTCTGTGCATGTTTTTTCTCATGTTTCGACGAGCCATCCGCAGCATTCCATGATCACTGCTGGCCAGTGACCCACGCATCAGACATGTTGAGTTACTTTGTTTGAAAAGGTACTAACCTGGCTTCATTTAACAGTACCTGTAGTTTTTACCCTATTACCTAACTTCTTGTTTATTTCATTACTATGTTTTGTATTAAATATTTAGCTTCCCTTGAAATGTAGATTGTTTAGATATTTATTTTTTTATATATTTTTTAGATTTTTTAAAGATTTTATTTATTTATTTTTAGAGAGGGAAGGAAGGGAGAAAGAGAGAGAGAGAAAGAAACATCAATGTGCAGTTGCTGGGGGCCATAGCTTGCAACCCAGGCATGTGCCCAGACTGGGAATTGAACCTGCAATGCTTTGGTTCGCAGCCCACATTCAATCCACTGAGCTAAGCCAGCCAGGGCTATTTAGTGATATTTATTATAACATTATATTCTCTGGTGTAGTCAGACTTACTCATAGTTTAATCATGCTTTCATTTTGTAACTGTTGTGTGAGTTCATTAATCTACCTCTTCTACCCTGTTACCTGCTCTCTGAGAATAAATACATCACTTCACAGCATTTAAAAATAACTGTAAAACTAATAATAATGGCAGTAGTGATATTAATAATAATACTATAGCAATTACAATAAAAATAGCAGGTATAGTATCAAAAGGGAAACAAACATCTAAACTTTTTGAGCAGGTTTTCTGCTTTTTTTTGTCATAAATTGTGTTAGAAATTTTCTATAGATTAACACATTTAATATTAATAGCAACCCGAGAGAGGTAATATATTGTAATAATAAATCATTTTACCCCATTACATAAATGAGAAAACTTAGGTTCTAAAGATTAAGCGACTTACTCATGCCAGCCATATGATGCACGATAATTTCTGTTCACAGCTTGTTGACCTTAGAAGCACTCATGATGTAAACAGAGGAAATTAGGCAGGCAACAAATAGTAGCTCCTCCCCAGATCTTTACAATGCCTCTCAAATTTTAGAACATCAGAAATACCTAAATCACTCCTTGAAACATGGGTTGCTGGGTTCTTTCCCAGAGTGTCCGATTAAGTGTGACCAGGGGTGCTCCAAAAAATTGTGTTTCCAACAAATTCCATGATAACAATGCTGTTGGTCCAGGGATCGCACTGTAGGTGCCACTGTTCTGGAGCTGACATGTGACAGAAACTTATGAAGGTTATAAAGTGGCCTTATTGAACGAAGTGTAGCTATTACTTATACTCAGACAAGGGTAAACGATCATCACATTTGAGAATATTATTGGCCACATGTCTTTTTAGGTCTGAAATTTTATCACCAGAAAGGCATTACTTTCCATTATTGTATTTTCTCTTGTTAAAATGGAAATAGTATTTTCACAGGCTTAGTATCTATTCATTTCATCATGACTATTTCAATGGACACAAATGCAATACAGTGATAAATAATATGTGATCCATGGCTTTAAGAGTCTTAATATCTAGAGAATGAAACTAACCTATAAACAGATGATAAAACAACACTTAGAGCTCTTATGAAAAAATACAAAATATTTATTCATGGTGTGAAAGCAGAGCATAAAAATTCATGTTAATATTATATTATGCCAATAATCCTTGAATCCGTAAGTGCTTTTAATACAATTCCATTAAAAAATTTTGCTTCCCCTGGATTATGCAACAGGGAGTTGAAAAGTTGGATAGAGGAGTTAACGCTTTAGCTTAATGTTGAAGGCTTACATAAATCAGAGAGGACAAGTAGGCTTACATAAATCAGAGAGGACATAGGGCTCAGGCTGTGGAAGTGTGGGATGGAGGAAAAGTCCTATAGTAAGTGACTGAAGGGGAAGGCAGGTACCAGATTAAGTATAGTCCTGCAATCCAGCTGGAGCATTTGAAACACATCAATCAATGTCTAAATGGTTTTTGAGAAGGTATGAAATATTATCTGTTTATGATTTATAAAGAATAACCTGATTATACATTGTAGGGTTTACTGACCAGAAGGCCGATCAAGCTTAGCAAGATTTAATTGATCAGTGAAGTGATCCTGAGAAAAGATAAGTTTCTCAAAGAGCTGGTAATGCGTATATATAGGAGAAATCAATTTACAAGACAGATAAAAAGGGAGATTAACAAATTTTTTGTTGTTAATCCCATTTGACAGAGATCATTAGAGATTAAATTAGGGGTGAATCAGGTCTGGCAAAGAAATTATATACAAAGTCTGTCCAGAAAGTATCCAGCCATGTACTAGGAAAATAAAGACATTTATTGAAGATACAAGATACAAGAAACATTGTACATAGGCCCTGGCTGGTGTAGCTCAGTGGGTCTTGTCTGCGAACCAAAGAATTGCCAGTTCGATTCCCAGTCAGGGCACATGCCTGGGTTGTGGGCCAGGTCCCCAGTGGAGGCCACGTGAGAGGCAACCACACACTGATGTTTCTCTCTCTCTTTCTCCCTCCCTTTCCCTCTCTCTAAAAATAAAATAAATAAAATCTTTAAAAAAAAGTTCTACTTCTTAAAAAAAAAGAAACATTGTACATAGGACAATGATGCCTCAGTTCCCTTCAATGTAGGCACCTTGGGATCTCGCACAGTTATCCCAGTTGCCATCAAATCCCATTGTATTTTCCTGAATCTCATCAATGGACTGAAATCATGTCCCTTTCAAAGGTATTGTTAGTTTTTGGAAAAGCCAGATGTTGTGGGATGTCAAATCTGATCTGTAGGGGGGCTAAAGCACCTGGGTGATTTGATAATTCAACAAAAATACTACAAGAGACGTGATGTATCATTGGGTGCATTGTGGTTATGAGGCTGCCAATCACCAGTTGCCCATAGCTCAGGTCTTCTAAATCATCTGAATAATTTCCATGGAGGAATGTTCAAGCCTAATGCAAAATTGTATTCAGTTCTGTTGCTCTACTTGCTCAGTCATTTTGAACACAACGGCCACAGAGCACACATGCTCACTCAGCAGCATCTACAAACCCTACTGACTAGTACTTTGAAGTTGTCATTGTTCGCTCTCCTTAGTTGCCATGTTACATAGATGTCACACAAACCATTCTCGTCATATTAACAATGGCTGGGCTGTTTCTGAACAGACCTTTGTATATCAGTGGTCTCAAACATTTGCATATTAGAATCATCTGGGAATAATCTTTAAGAACTCTGAATCACAGGCCATACTTTTTTTAGAATAGATTTAGAGGCTGTTGGTGGCAGCAGTAATCTCCAGGTGAGTCCAATGTGTAGCCCAATTGGGTGTCCACCATTATCATAGAATAAAGTGTCATTTCTTATATGAGAAACAAATCTATAGTGTTGATAAGACTGTGTCAAATGCAATGTAGAGAGAAAAACAACTTGAAAATGTAAGAAAAGAAGTTAGATAATAACTCAATAACCTAGAGGCAATGAGAGATTTTACAGTATATGTGGAAATACTAAACTTCAAAAGTAAGGAGATATGCCTCAATTCTGAAACTAAAGGAAATGAGATAATAAATGAGCTAGATATACAGGTAGTAACAGCTAAAATAACAGGAATGTTCATGCCCAATAGCTTTACTTCTTTCTATTAAGAGGTGGCTATGCCATCTGCAATGACAGAAAAAATTGGAATAGAGAGCTTGAAAAAAACTTTCAACTGTGGAATTGCATAACCAGGAATGCTTGTCAGTGGGGAACCAGCTGGTAGAGAGTCGAACATTCTTTAAATGATTTCTAGTGGGAGAAATCATTTAAAAGCAAGAGAAAAGATCAATAAAGAGAAATCCTTGTTTGTTACCATTTACTCAAAACATGAACTCTTTTCTTCCTTCTGGAAACATCATTATCTTTTTAAGTACTATAGTTAAAAATATATGGCTTATAAGAGAGCTCTCATGTTCTTCTGTGTTTGGTTCTTGTGTTTGAATTGAGAGATCCAGCAGTAATTACCTGGTCTAACAAACAAATTGTAGCTGTTCCCCAAGACGTTTATAATTTGAAATAAGAATAAGCATGAATAACTTCTCTGTTGCACAGAGTTTTCAAATTTTAAGACCTGGACTTTCTAAGACCAGTTTCTACACCAGGAGAACTGATGGTCTGGAATCAGAGCAGAAAACGGTGGCAATGAAAGAAAAATAGAAAAGAGAAGTACCAATAGAGAGTCAAGTATTAAAGTATTTCAGCTCCATTTCTAAACTTCTTATATTGTAGTTATCCAATCTTTCATTTTAGTTGGAAAAATACTATTGTATTTGGTGTCTTTGAAGAAATAATTCCTTTAGTTTCTGATTTTCTAAAAGATAGCTGTCTAACAAAAAGATGTGCACTTCCTACAAAATTGTCATGTGAAAACTACATTCCTTAATCCTGTTGAAATAAGTCAAGACCATGTCCAGTAGAGGGTAATTGAAAATACGGCGTGCTATTTCCAGGTCAAGAGAATTAGGGAGGATAAATGCCTTTTCCACCCTCTCTCTTTCTTTAAACCTGAATGAAAAATAATTTGAGACCCCAAAAGAAAATAGCTTAAATCCATGAAATATAAGTGTAAAAAAATACACTTGCAACAAATTTTTATGTGATAGAAGAATAGATCCGAACACGTTAAGCTACAGAAATTGTAGAACTTATTTGCAATAGAAGTTAGTGTTACTCTAATTTCTTGAATAATACACTATAAAATTTTGATTTGAACTTAGTATATGATAATAAAGGATGCCATGTGTGGAGTCATTAGCTCATTCACCAAATGTTAACGGACTTTTTGAAACATAACATTCTAACTGGTTTACTTCTGGGACCAATGAGTAAGTATTTCTGGCCAAGTGTTGTCAACAGAACTAACATATATTACTTCCCTGTGAAGCTTTTATTTGCATTGTGAAACCTAATTGAGTAATTTTTTTTACTTTTACTTTCCTTTAATGAATTTAATTGCATGCCTATTTGATATTTTGAAGTTACCAAACATCTCTGTTTCCTTTATTACTATTTTTGTTTCAGTATTTTGTTTTAGAAAGTTTCTCTTGCTATGTCTTCAAGTCACTACTCTTTTCTTCTGCAATGTCTAATATGATAATTCCATCCACTGTATTGTCATCTTCAACATTTTAGCTTTTAACATATAAAGTTTAATACATGCCTCTTTTGTACCTACCATGTCTCTCTAAAAATGTTCCTTCTCTCGTCTACCAACTTGAATGTCTAAAATACCATTATAACTGTGTTTAATATCCTTGTCTACTAATTATAGCATGTTAATTCTGTGTAAGTTTAAATCGATAGATTATTTCTATCAGAGAAGCTAAAATAATATTTCTTTATTGAATCATTCATAGTTTAGTCATTCATTCAACATTCACAGTCAAGAAATCTCTTCTTATTTTCATGAAATTGGTACACTTTTGAAAAATGGTTTTTCCTCACTACCATTCTTTTAGAATCCAACAGGTTATTTATTGATCTTCACGAACTCACTGAACCTTCTTGGGCTATCAGTTCACCTTGGATATCACATCTGTGGCCCTTTGTAGACAATGCTATTACAAAGCTATGTATGCCTCAGAAACACTGAAGACAAGAATTTCAGCCAAGGTAGGCTAGAAAGGAAGATAGTATTATAAAGTCCAAAATGTCTATCTTTCCTTAATTAGCACCCCACATCTTAAATAATCTATGGTCTGCTTCATGAGATTAACATGGTAGTTCCAACTGTGTCTGGTCAGCAACTGCACCATCTGAGTAGTGCTCACTATTGCTTGCTGACTGTAAGATGTCAATGATGTGAGCAAACAACTTTTCATGTACTAAATCACTTTATTTGGACTGTGAAGAGAATGAGAAGTTTTAAACGGACTCAATATAACAAATGAGTTGCCTGCTTTGAGCTTTCCAGGCTGCAGAACATTGGAAAGACAATGTCAAAGTCAACCATGTATTTCTTTCTTTTGTATTCATAACTTTATAGTTATGTATTCATATCACAATTACTTTGAAAACCTCTGTATTAGGTTTCTAATGATATTTTAATAAAACACCACAAATGTGGTGACTTAAACAACACACATTCATTATTCTTCATTTCTGTAGGTTAGAAGTGTGATTAGGCCTCATTGGGTTAACATCATGCTGTTGGCAACTTCTATGCTATGTTCTAGAGGCTCTGCAGACAATGTTTGAGCATATTTCCGGTTTTTAGAGGCCACTCATACTTCATAGGTGGTGGTCAACTTCATTCATCTTCAAAGCCAGTGCCATTTTATTTGTTCATCATTCTTCCACAATTACATCCCTGTGATCACAGATTGGAAAGTTTCTCCACTTTTAAGAACTCACGTGATTTTATTTTATTGGGCTCAGCCTTATCTACAGGTTTTAAGAGCCTTAATCTAATTACATTTGTAATATTCGTTTTACCATACAGGTGACATATTAACAGATTCTGGTGATAAGAAGGTAAGAATCTTTTTTTGGGGGGGGTGGTTGTTACTCTGCCTACCTCTGAGTATTTTAACAGTATATTTATCTATTAAGAGAAATAATTCCTTTCCTTTTATTTCATCCAGGTATTCTGCCAAGAACTAATGCAATGTCATAAAAGCAATTGTTGCACATTTAACAACCAAAAAACTTTTCAAAAAGCAATTTATCTCATTATGACATCTTTAAATCATCTAATTTCTCCAATCCAAAGCTTAGATTTACATATTAATATGAATGCATAAGAAAAGTTTTAAAGAAGTAAGAAAGATATACCTTTCCTTTGCATTTTTACTCTTCTCCATGACAGATTTTATAAATCTGAAATTTTTACTTTGCTCTCACTAATAAAAGCAATTTTTTAAAAAAAATCAAAGAATAAATTCTATTAAAAATACCATTTAAGATTCAAAATAAAAGGATGAAAAAGACATTTAAATTTGTTGTTGAGTTGACAATTGTTAGGACAGGGTTAATATTATGCCATCATTACATAAAATTAGAGTTTTCCAGAGAAACATAGCTATTAAGAGATATCTCTATCTACTTCTATCATCTATGCATCTTTGTATCTATGTATCTATCTATCTCTATCTACCCTCTACCTATCTATCTAATCTACCTAAAGAAAGATTTATTTTAACCATTTGGCTCACCCAGTTATGGGAGCTTGGTGTTTGCGAAATGTGCTATATTGCCTAGCAGGCTTGATATGCAGGTGAGAGTTAATGTTGCAGTCTTAAGTTCAAAATTGCTGAGTGAACAACAAGGCTAGAAATTCAGGCAATTATTTATGTTGTAGTGTTGAGGAAGAATCCCTTCTTCAGTAACATTCAGTCTTTTAAAGCTTTCAACCAATTGAATGAGGCCCACTTGTATCATGGAAGGTAATGCTTTTGTATTATTTTGTATTTGGAGATGTTAATAACATCTCCAACTACCTTTATAGCAGAATCTACACAAGTTTACTACTAGAAATTGTGCACCATAGCCTAACTAAATCAACAGATAAAGTTAACCATCACATTTACAAAAGTTATTATGGAATAAAAACTTTATTTAAACTACTCATTATTTTTGTGAAGACATTTTAAATTAAATACATGTTTACATCTAGTGATTCAATAATTATCTATTGAGAATGATGACTACATCAACATTTAGTCTGTAGCAGTATAAAGATACATCAGATAAATAGATGGATAGATGATAGATAATAGATAGATGAAAGAAATATTTGCTAAGCACCGGTCATATACAGATAAATGAGACACTGACCTGACCTCAAAAAATTGTCAAATGAAAAAATATAAATATACACAACACAACATTCTTGGTGCTAAAAAAATATATTATTTCAGTAGTGTAACTGCAGCCTGAAAGGAATGTCCACAATATCAGCCTAGGGTGTCATACTTGAAGGAAAAATCTGGCCAGTGAACAAGTAAAGTAAAAAGGGACATTACAAGAAGATTATAGAACAAAAAGCATTAAGTTTCATTTCCTGTTTAGAGAGTTAAATATTTGGTATATCTAAAATGCAGAACAAGACGTTGGGAAGGTATGTGAAGCCGTGCTGTGAACATTCTTGAGTGTGAGACATTTTTTCTTCCAGAAACTCGTGCCTTTAAAGCAGTGACTGTAAATTAAGTAAACCTATCAGATTTGCTTTTACAGTCTGTAAGCAGGCTACTTCTGTTTGAGGAAAGACACCAGTTCTTACTTGCTCGCTCCCCAGTGTGTCTAAAGATAGACAACACGGATACACTCATTTAGTCGCCCAAACATTAAGGGGTTGTGAATCAGTTTTATTTAGTTTTCTAACTTTTTAATAACTTTTACAAATGATTGCGATTCACAATGCTGCTTTTGAACCACAGCTTTTAAGGATTATAAATAGGGAGAGAGAACAGCTTCTTTTCTTTTTCTACTTTGATGCTCATCTTAATGGATCCAGTGCATAAAACACATAAATAAACAGATTTCCTTGTTAAATAGCTCTCCATTAAGTGTTAAATGATTATTAAACATGAAAGCTATTTTTTAAACATTTGCTGATTTTGTGAGCTTGAAATGTACTGAAGTGTTCTACTTAAGCCTCAGGCACACTAATGTGTCAGTGTATTAATTTCTATGCTTCATAACAAATTACTACCGCAAATTTAGTGTTTTAAAACAACACATATTTAGTATCTCACAGTTTCTATAAATCAGAAATTCTGCTACAGATGAACTGGAATCTCTAAGGTATGTATACAAGGTGTGGCAAAGTAGATTTACAGTTACTCACATGGAAAATAATACAATAATTAATAAATAATAATACAAGAATAAACTCTGTGTTTCACAACTATAAACCTCTTTTTGACCAAACCTGTATGTTAGAAAATATATCTAAGATAAAATTAAATATATACATTTAAGCACACACACAAAAATACATGAGTGGGTACAATGAAGTTTGTCAAGAAAAAGTCCAGCCATTGTTAAAATAATGAGAACGGTTTGTGCAACACCAGTGTAACCCAGCAGCCAAGACTGGAATGAACTGGACTGGGCTGGAATGAACATACGTGAGCAATGACGACTTCACTGTACCAGTCAGTGGGGGCGCTAGACACTATTGAGTGAACATGTGTACTCTGCGGCCATCACATTCAAAATGACTGAGTGAGTAGTACAAAAAATCTGCATCAAATTTTGCATTAAGCTTGAACATTCCTCTGCAGAAACTATTCTGATGATTTGGAAGGCTTTGGGGCATCATTCAATGAGTGCAGCTCAAATAAAAGTGTGGCACAAATGTTTCAAAGATGGTCAAAAATCTGCTGAAAGTGATTCACATTCCAGAAGGCCTGCAACAAACCAAACACCAGAGAAAGCTGAATGTGAGTGAGATGCAATCAGCAACTGACAGTGTAAAAATTAGAAGCTGGTCTGGAGATTCCAAAAACTAAGTCTGAGATTTGGTTGCAGGATCTTGGCATGAAACATGTTATGGTAAAATTTGTTTTGCAGCTTCCACTACCAGAGCAGAAAGAATATTGGACTGCGGTTGTTAATGACTTGATTCAAACTGCTACCAATGAACCCTATTTCCTCAAGAAGATCATAACTGGCGATGAATCATGGGTCTACTGCTATGATCTGGAAAAAAAGTCCCAGTTGTTTCAATAACATCTCCAACTACCTTAATGTAAATTGCCTGGTTCTTTCTACCCAAAGAAGGTGCAAGAAGATCAAGAACATGGTAAATTTTTTTTGATTAAGAAGTTGTCCATCATGAGTATGCCCCTCATGGCCAAAAAATGAACAAGGAGTAGTACCTCAATGTTCTTCATAGGTTGAGAGATGCAATACAACGAAAATCACCACAGCTATGGGCAACTGGTGATTAACAGTTTCATTATGACAATGTGCACACTCATTCCTCGCATCTTGTGCAGAGACTTTTGGTGAAACATCAAGTCATCCAGATGACTCAGCTCCCCTACAGCCCAGATTTGGTGCCCTGCAACTTTTGTCTTTTTCAAAAACTGAAATCACCTTTGAAAGGGAAGAGATTTTAGACCACCAATGAGATTCAGGAAAATTTGATAGGGCAGCTGATGGTGAATCCAACAAAGGATTTTGCATTGTGTTTTGAACAGTGGAAGAGACACTGGGAGAACTGTGTGAGGTCCCAAGGTGCTTACTTTGAAGCAACCAGAGGCATCATTGTCCTATGTACAATGTTTCTTGTATCATCTTCAGTAAATGTCTCTATTTTTCATAGTGCATGACTGGATACTTACTGGAGAGACCTCATATGCTACCTGAAAGCACTGAGATGGAAACTTAATAGATAAAGTTTGTTAAACAAATGTTTCTATATTGAACTGCTGATTATCAAGGATTTTCATTAAACATATGAAAATCCATAGCTAGGTATATAGTGATGTCACACATTGTGATTTTGCTGCAGTAGGTTTAAAAGATCAGTTTTAAACTCCCAGTAGGGTGGCAAGTGTTTTATCTTCTCCAAGTCTTCCCAAGGTTTACCATACCAGTAGAATGATCACATGCAGAGCTAAGAGTTCATGTGCTATAATTCCTCAAACACAAGGTATCATTTCACCATGAGAAAAGGTCCACAGCAGAAGATGACAAATTCCTGTTAGGCTTCAGCATGGACAGTTACTATGACTAGAACTAGATGATTCTGAGACTTATGAATGTTTTGCATCAACAGAAGTGATGGTTTGCTAAAGTAGGCTCACATTAGAAGGACAATATCTGTTAAAATGTAATTGTCAAGATAAAGCTGTTGGTGTCTTCTCCCAGGAGTACATCTTTCATGCTGCTTGTACAATTATAATTCTGTGGGTCAGGATTTCCATCTCATGTCCACCATTCAACTATGTAGATCCCAGTTTTGGACAGTATTCCAATCTTTATATGAAGAATGATGTAAATTATTCCCCTGTTGCTATGATTTGCATTCCATGGTCATTTTTGTTCTACACAGAGAAATACATTTTAAAAAAGAACAAAGAAAAATATGTGGTATTTGGTATTTTGTACGTAATTTTGTCAGGAAATTTTTTTGTTGTGGTTACTTTGTATTCTGATGTAATTTTTTCCACTTTCAAAACCTAGCTACACACAAAAAAATACTCCTAATTTATCCATATCATCTTGTCTTGATCACCCTATCTTTCTTACACTTCTCTGTCTCCATCTTCATATATAACTAAGTTGACCATGTTATATGTTTTAAAACATTTAAAGTACATATGAGAACAGAATATTTTCAAAACTTATTACCAATTTGTTTAGCTTCTATTTTAGTCTTTCATTGTTTTATACAAGATGTTCCATGTTATCAATTCATAAACATGCATTTAAGTGGAAGGTATTATGTCTGGCCCTTGACTATCTATTATGCTTAAAATATTTTTCTTTAATAGGCAGATTGGTGCACAAATATCTCCTGAAAATGTTTACTAGAATAGATTTAAATAATTGATTCATAAATTATACAAGCAAGTTGTCTCACAGATTATTTCTTTCCCATTATATACACAATGCCTGACTCAGTGCTTGAAATTTGGCTTCATATTATTATAAATAATAATTTACATAAGCTCTCTTTACAATAATCTGTGTCATAGTGGTGATAATAAAGAATATAACTCATTGGTTCCTTCATTCTGCCATTTATTAATGTATATTATATGTGTGGAGTGTTCCATAATAATGTAAAGAATATGAAACAGACATGAACCCTGAATGCAAAAGAGATGTGATACAATAAGAAACCAGGTATTGAAAATGCAAGTTTCATTATATCATTCTGGATATGTTAATCTTAATGCCCGCTTTCCCATTTACCTCTGGAATGGAAGCTGCTTATTCCTGCTTCATTCCCAGCCCACAACCCTCCAGCTCCATCCATCTCGGTGGTCAAACTTCATATACTATGACCCAGACCTTCCACTTCATAGTTATAATGATTCACCTAGGAAGTTGATACATCACCAATGCATTTAATTTATTGGCACCTATTAATGTTCTATGAAAATGTGCTAATAGAGATAGTAGCCAAGAAATATTTCTTTCACAGAAATTGAAACTAAGTCTATGCAAAGACTTTGAGTGGTATAGGAGTTTCTGAAAGGTCATTAAATTGAGTTTGGCTAGAGAAGCTGTAATGGGCCATTTTTCTCTGCACTTGGAATAGTGTTTTATTTCCTACTAGTATCTGGGTCATATTTGATCTTTGATGGCTATGATAGGTAAGTATGTTTAATTGGCCTGGGAATCTGTTAAGCAAGGGAATTCCTGTTTATGTCATTGTTTAAGTAAACAGTGATGGGAACACCTTATAATTCTTGTGCATGGGGTTATCTTTGGGAAGAAGTTGAATTGCCAAATACTCTAAACCTGATGATAATTATTCTGTGATTCTTACCAAGAGTAAACTGAGACTCTTTTCACTATGCCATTTCTAGGCATGAGTATAAGACATGTTATCCATAAATGAAGAAACAAATGTGAAAAATATTACTTGCTATGTGATTAAGTAGTTAATTAAATCTATTAGCATTAACAAATGGTTGGTCATTTTATAATGAGAATGAGAAATGTCAGTAATATCTTTTGGAGTGTGGGGTATGAAGTCAAAACCATTGTAGTGAATGTTGTTTTCCAATGGTGGCCACAACAAATATCCATTCCATATGTTCTTTCTACAATGTGACCTATTATAGGGTCCATGTCTTCTTTCCTTGAAACTGAATGGCTCTTTGTGACTGCATCTGCATATTGCATAAAAATTCCAGGCCCACCTACCATGTCTTTGGGGATGCATGTTCTTGAAAAAGGATAGACACTCCATGGAAAGGTTGTGTTCTGAGTTTTAGCTTACGGTATAGATGAGGTACCAGGTAATAGCTAGCACTAAATTGCCACTTATGTGAATTCATGGTTTTGAAAGTTCCTTCAGCTCCAGTGTAATTGACAAGCTCTCTGCTGAACTCTGTCCATGCCCTGCCCAAACTACAGATACATGAATGAAACAAATAAATATTTTTTGATCTACAGTGTCATGTGATATTTTTATGCGGCAATGAATAAATGATAGAAACAGAAGCTAATATTTTATACCATCCTTTATCCATTTTTAGTACTTTGATAAGTGAGATTTACTACTGTAGTTTTTCTGCTCTTATCCCAGTATTGTAATTAAGCTGTCAATGGCAGTTTTAGTTACTACTTATTACATATGCTTCATAGAAATTATAACTGATGTCAATACGGGGTTGTAACTGAAACTGGACATTCATGAACGCAGCTCGGAAGTTCTGGACTCTAAGACTGGCAAGTTCCTTTAAAGAGGCTTCAATTTCTTGCCCCTGGGTTTAGTAACACTTTGTATTTCTAATCAGAATTTTTTTGAGGTAAGGATGAGGGTGATTATGGTGATTACATATGATGATTAGGTCACATTTAGCAAATATATTTATAATGGATACTGTAAGTATTAGAAAAGCAAAAGCACGCGTAATAACTAATGACATATTGTGGTTTGGTGCTCATTTCATCCATGCTTCCTTACCATGGAGACATTTCGATCATAGCCCATGTTACCTGGGTAGCCTTGATTTATACTGTGCAGCTCTGGATCCAAAATAAATGATGAAGAACAAGAAATTTAGATGCTGCCTTATGAACTATGTAGATCTTGTAACATGGTTCATATCAAAAGTAGCTGGGTTTTTCAAATTATCTTTCCAAAATTTGAACTAAAACCAGATACGATTTGTCAGTTATGTGGGAAGCATTAGGACTAGAGAAGGGCATATTGAGTTTTGTGCATATAAAATTTATGAGGGTATTAAGAGGAGAGGGAAAGAAACCTAAAAATTTTTGAAGGATAGTAGCACAACTTTAAAATGGAAATAAGTCATACAGAGCAAGGGAGAATAAACAGACACAAATTTATGTTGGTAAACTTGCCATAGTGACCTTGAATCCGGAACTACTTATAGTGTTAATCTCCACAAGGTCTGGCTGTCTGTGAATTATTATCTTTAAATCCCATGAGAACTACCTCTTTGTAATTATATCATCTGTATTCTTGCACCGCTCATCTCTGTCACCACTGACCTCAGTTTCTTGCAATCAAAAACGCAAGAGAGAAACAAGAATGTACTATGACAAATGGGTTTGCAAAGGACTCTGTGATCAGTAAGGGGCAGATGGACCTTTTAGGGGAATGCCACTGAAATGAGTCTTCGACAGTGAATGTGTCCAATTCAAGAAAAATAGTAGTAAAATTATGAGACATGTAGCTTTAGAAGTCTACAACAATTTTTTTTAGAATAGCTAGGGCAGGAAGCGCTAGATAGGACCTAGTAGAAGAGAGGTTGAAGGTAGAAGCAGAAGCTTTATGAGAGAGGCACATGTAGATCCTGTTTTACAAGTTTATATTTGATTCTAACGGTATGGCAGTACAAAGTTACAAAAGATTTAACAGAGGACATGGCATAGCTGGATTTGCCTTTTAGAAAGAACATTCAAGGAGAGGATTAAAATGGAGTCAGTGTATGTACAGCAGGTAAATACATAATTCTGGTGAGGAGAACAGACACAAAAAATATTAAGACATTATAATCAACTAAATCTGATTACTGATTATCTAATTAGGTACAAAGAATGTAGGTCATAGAATATGAAAAGGTGTCAAAATAAATAACCTTTCCGGTAATGATGAAAAATGTGTATATTGGGAGGGGTTGCATGAGCAATAATATATTCAGTTTTGCCCAGGTCACACCTGGTCACCTTGCAACTCTTACCTAGTTTCTCAACCAAAAGTCTTGTTTCTCTTTTTCTCTTACAACTCTAAAGAATAGCTGCTATGATGATTAGATCTCAAATTTAACCACTGCTTGTCATCTTCATCAGTATATTTTTTTTCCTCAAAAATATTACCGGCTGCAAACCGATGAACTGATGGATGCATGTGTTAATGTTCTACCCTTCACCACTATGTCAGTATGATTGGATCTTGTTGAGTGAAGATACTCATGACAATGATAGCCAGATAGGATGGAGATTGACTTGGCTTTTCAGGCTGTGGTCAGTCATTTGAAATTTATTTTACTTTAGAAATAAGAAACTGTAGTTCTTTAGTTAAATGAAGCATCTGATGACATTTATAAACAAACTTTGCTTGTCTGGATAACTGAAGGTAGGGTGACAAGGACAGAAATAGAAAGCCAATTCCTGTAATCCACACTAAACTTGGTTGAATTCTTTTTTGGGGGGAGGGGGGACAAATCAAAGGTGTTCCCAGACTTAAGACATTAACTTTGTTGTTTCCTTTACCTTGATGGACTTTGTCCAGATTTTCATGTGGCTTGTCACTAAGATTACAAGAGTTGTCACCACCTCAAAGAGTCCTTTCTTCAACATCTTAACCAGGTGCCTGTGCCTCTTGTCATTCATTGACCAATACTTCTGTTTGGTTCTCAAAGCACATAGTACTTTCTGAAGTATATTATTTGCATGTTTACATTGAAATGTAAGGCCCATGAGGACAGGAAGTGTATTTTTCTTATTGATATTGTGTTTTCTATGTCTCCCATAGTACTTAATGTGAAATATTTATACAATACATATTTATGACTTGACTAACAAATGAAAGAAAAAACATAATTTAAAATTTGTGAAACAATTTCTGAGAAATGACAGTTGTATGAGATAATCCAAGAAAAATGAATTGTTTTAATTTTGAAGATAAGGGGAGAATTTATGGGTTGAGTAAATAACATTTTTAAAAAAATGAGAAGGTAAATCATAAACTTAAAATCAAGAAGAAGGGAAATTAAAATGTTTATATTGTGTTTCAGAAACTGTGCTAGGTACTTGTATATATTTAAGCTTACAAAGCTTACAACTGCCATGCTGTGTTTTCTTTTGATTAATTCAGTTATTTCAAAAAAATAAATGTAATTTAAGGATAAAGAATTAAATTTGTTAAAATCAATGTATTTCCAGAACAGCGTGAAAAATCACATGTAAAATCACAACACTTACTGAATTCAATATTGACAAATATTTACATGTCTTTTGGCATAACAAATATGAAAGTTATTTGCATTTGGAAAAATATTTTTAATACATTACTCACTAAACTATGAAGTAACATATCATTGTTGTTTTATATTTATCTGCCTTGCATAAACCTATATTTGACTATCAATAAAAGTTTCCACTGTGAAAATGCCTGTGGAAACATTGTTCATGTTAAATTATAACCAGATACTCATGCTCGTACTGCTAGGTTATCAATAAAACAATTCAAAGTTTATAGCACAGGGGCACAATGCACCCAGCGTTGTTACTGTGACATATTATGCTACCTTGTGCTATATCATACTGTAAGTCAGACGTTAACTTATGTGACTACTATTCTTTATCTAGAAAAGATATCATTCTCATTTCCACCAAAAGCTGCACAATGCATATTTCAGACTACAAAATATATCTATTTCCAACAGTAGTAGTTTCAATTATTTATTGGGATCCTTCATAATATACTAGTAAACATATTTTAAATAAACTTGTGGAAATAAGCAAATACATAAATAAAATAAACAAAGCTGCAAATGAATGAGACTCTGGGATATGCGAATGTGTCATTTTAATAAGGCACTGGCTATACAGGAGTGTTCCAATGGCTTCACTTATTTTTCTCAGACTTGAGAGGAAGTGGGTTTGCAATAGCATAAGCATGAGAAACCAAACTTTTACAAACTGTTTTCTAGAGATAAATTATCTCTAGGCAAAGAAATGATATGATTGTAGGAAATAAAAGTGACATTTTTAGAGTCAATATTATTATTCCTATATATTAAGGCTGAAGATACACACATATCACCACACACACACAAGTACACATACAGTTTATATCTTAAAAATATTAAAGTAGATTGTAGAGAATATAGTTTATACCTGAGTAAAGATACAGATGATAGCCTGTATAGTCTTCTTATATTCCCATGTGAATTCTTAAAAATTAAAATCCCCGGAGAAATAACAATGGTAGGAAGGAAAAATATGTAAAAAAAAATAAAATGAGATTCTGAACTATCAACTCATTAAATTAGAGAAGGATTGATTTTATCTTTTTTTTTAACCTTTTGGTCGTTGAGAATTCTCTTTGAGGCAGGAGTTTCACAGTTAATAAGATGGAAAAGTACTGAAGTATGTTATTGGTGGAATTCAACACTAGCATTGTAAACTTTGGGGGAAAAGCCAATGTAAGGTGTGTACAAAGGATAAAATGAATCTCATCACCAATGTTATGTATTTTCACATAAATGAATACCTTGAGTACGAATGTTAATATATATTCCAAATGACATCCTAAAATTTGATGAGAAATTATAATTTTAGATATACTTCCAGGAAATTGAAATTCACTATATCTAATTCATTAATATATTTAGCTTTTAAAAAGAATATTTAGTTTCTGTATTTATACTCCATTTTAAGAATAAAATGGGGATTCACAGAGTAAGATAACATTATTAATGTTAAATATTAAATTATCATTGGAGAGAATATTTCATATCAGTTTAAAATGTTCCATAGCCTAGTCTTTTGACTACATCACACTTAATAATTTCCATAAAAATCTCAAAAAATTGTGTTAAAACATTTTCAACTATTACATTGAGTTATATGAATACTTATGTTCTTTCAACTTTAGAGATAGCAAAGTAATTGCATCAGTGAAATTTCTAAAGAAGTAGAGAATAAATAATAGAAACTGATTTATGAATTGCATATTTTACTAGGATTTTATCATATCTTCTATTTGTGGTTATCTAACATAAAATGTGTGAAGAAGACTTGAAGGGTTTTTGTAAGAAAGCAAATACAAGAATGATGGAAATTTTAATATGTAAAGAAAGAGTCGAAGAATGGGGAATATCTTGCCTGAAAGTTTTAGACAGATTTAATAACTACCCTCAAACATATAAAAGACTATGCATAGTAGAATGGCTTCCAAACATCTTTACAGAGGAAGCAACAGAAAATAACAGCTTTAAGAGCTTAAAGAACAGGAAACAACATTTCCCACCTCGCGGTATGACTATAACTAAGTCATCAGAGTTGAAATTTCATACTGTTTCTAACATTGTTTCATTTTTCCTTTTGGAGTTTCAGTGGGCTTTTACTGAGATAAATTAACAAAAGTCAAGATTTTATCAAGCACTGTTCCTGAACTTTGGAAACTCTGCAGACACTCTGGTTCATATGTGCATGTGCACATAGAACGTAACATATTCCAACAAAAGCGAAGTCCCCCTGGAACATGGGCCACTTACCAGGAAGCCAATTTTCCCTTTTCCAAATGTTTTCAAAATTTTTTGAGTCCCCACTGTTCACATCTCAGTGGGATTGGTCTTTTGTGGCTAGGGACAATGAAATTCTAAGCCAATTCTTTTTTGGAAAAAATTTTTTTCAGATTTTATTTTTCAGAAAAGGGAACAGTCACTAGTCACTTTGTTTTCCCCAGGCACTGCTCCCCGACAACCACTGATTAAAATACGGTAGGTCTGCATCTAACATTTTTCAGATACTGGACAGAATGCATAAAAAATAATAAAGAACCGTACATGAGAAAGCATAGATTCTGGTTTTAATTTTATATTTAATACTGGTGTGACTTTGTGTCATATCAGACATTTCCTTGGTCTGGATTTCACATGCTTCATTTGAAAAAGGATAAAGCTGGATTATAATGGTGGCTTTTGATCTTTTTGAATCATGAACATTTTGAAAATTTGATGAAGGCCTTACCTCCTCTTTTAAGAAAAATAACTTTTGCTTAAATTTTTACTTTTTATTTTAGGAATACAATAACATCCTGCAAATTATTCAGGAATATTCTCCAGAGTTTCTAACTAGGTAAATTATTTCAGACTCAAAGTCCACAGCTGCAAGAAGCTGCAGGATCTTCCTTCCATGTATGTTTTCATGATCACTATCTGGAAGTTAAGATGCATCTTTGCTAATATTTTAAATTTAATAACAATAATACAAGCAACAGCTTCCTTTTTCATACATAAAAATATAGCAAAAAGTGGCTAATAATTTCCATGGAACAAGAGGGCAGTAACCCTGTCTAATTTAACTGGCATTGACACCCTTAAGTATCTGGCATGTAGCTTGGCATAAAACAAATTAAAAAATTCTTCAAAAATATATTTTGCTCAAATTTTCATTGTATTTTATTCTCATTAAAAAACTGTTTTAAAGAGTTATACGACACAGTTTTAATTATGTTGTCTTTCTTTAACAAGTAATCCTCATCTTTCTTAAAATGAGAATAAGATAAAATGCCGTCTGTCATCAACAAATTTAAGAATACATTGAAAATAAAATTTCAAAATCTCCCATGTAAATATTTAACCATGTTTTCCTAGATTTCAATTATTCACTTTAAAACCTCATTTACAAAATCTCTACTACTTAATTTTTAATGACATTATGTTATTGTATTGTATTGTGTTTTCATAATCAAATTGCTTTCTTCCTTTCCAGTTATTTACTTTGTTTCCTAATTTTAGGTATTTCCCAAGGCTCTATTTTTGATAATTGTTTTTTTTTCTAGAGATATTATGTATTTCCATTTTTGTGGCTTCATTCCACACAAATTTCCAGCCTTGTTTTTTTCACCTTAGCTCAAGAACTATGAACTCAGCAACCTATCAAAATAAGTAACCAATGATTTCTATGACTTAACACAACCACTGTATGTCTTGCTCTTCCCAAGTTGGAGAACATGACTACATCTTGCTCCTTATTCTTCCACCAAGTGGTTTCAATGTCCTCCAATGTTTTTCAGGAAGATGAGATTCTCCACAGTATCGTCTTAATCTGGCCGGTCATCAAAGAGTAAATGAGAGAAAGAAAATGTAAACAACAGACCTAGAAGATAGGTACATCATTTCTGTCCACACTCTATAGGCCAATATCTTATCATATGCTCTCAGCTCCCTACACAGTGATGGTGGTGGTGATGGGGGGAATAGTTTAGCTTTGTATCCAGGTGAAAAAGTATGATTCGGTCAAAATTTAGGAGACTCTTCATAGCATTATATCATCACCCTTTGTTAATCAATACTTCCAATATTAGTTGACTCAGGCATAGCGTATCTCTTTCAATATTTTAATATCTGCCCCCACAAGACCCGGTTATTAGCACTCATCCTCCTCTCTGTCCTGTATTATGACCAAATGCTTCCATCTTTTTTCATTTGTTTGATACCAGGTAGTGTCGCTAGATGACTCCGACCTGGAAATATGAACTAGGAAGGTGGCTGAAAGAGCTCCTCACATATACAGGTCCTCTGACACTGAACACATGTATGTGTTCTTCCCTTGCACTCTCACTCCCTTCTAGTTATGACAGGGCTTTGAGGTTTGCTGAAAGCTTTGGAGAAGGACCATTTGATAACTGCCTGAATCTTAAAAGAGAAATGTGCCTTGACTTAAAAAAAACAAAGTATCAAATGAAAAAAGCCACACTTTTTGGTAAATTGGGCCAATCTTATCTACTGAGTTTCTTTAAAGTGTATAAAGAAATTTAGAGATAACAACTGTATTGGGAGAGTTCTATTTCTCAGTTCCCCATTGTAATGATACACTACTGACCAAGACGGCCTTACCATTTTTCTCAGCTTGATTAATCCTTAGACTAACTACTTCCTGACTCTAGGCCCTGACTTAGCTTTTCTTAGATCATTAACTTTATACAATTTGTAATTGCAATTTATTTTCTGCCCTATGGAAATCTATTTTAAAAGCCTCTTGCCAGTCTTCTAACTAAGAATTGTCTTAAAAATCTTGGAACTTTTTCTCATTCAGTGTCCCCATCTCCCCTCCCTGTGACAGCTCTCAGTCTACTCCATGTGTCCATGCCTCTGTTTCTGTTTTGTTCATCAGTTTGTTTTGTTCATTAGATTCCACATACAAATGAGGTCATATGGTATTTGCCTTTTCCTTACTGGCTTACCTCACTTAGCATAATACTCTCCAGGTTTATCCATGCTGTCACAAAAGTTGTGTGTTTTTTTTTTATGGCTATATAGTGTTCCATTGTATAAATGTACTGCAGCATTTTTGCTGCTCATCTACTGATGGATACTTGGGCTGTTTCCAGACCTTGGCTATTGTAAATAATGCTGCTATGAACATAGGGATGCATGTATCCTTTCTGTTTGGTATTTTGGGAGAAGGTGAAAGGACTAGCCAAAGGATATAAGCGCATAACCCATAGACACAGACAACAAGGAAAGCAGAGAGTGAAGGAGTTAGTAAGGTGGTTAAAGGTGGTAATTTTCTTTCACTCAGTCATGCTGGAGGATACCTTCTCTCAGAAAATATAATGACATGCATATCAACCTGGGACAAAATATCAAGATAAGCTCTTTGACTATTTTATTATGAAACATTGTATTCAGTCAATAGATAAAGAGAATAGGATAATAAACCCCCAGACAAACATTCCCTCCTTTTCTTTTTCAAAAAGTAGTTCTAAGTAAATCTCAGAACTCAGCATTTCATTCATTGTTTGTCTATAAAAAAATATAGTCATTTTTCATATAATCTCAAGGCCATTATCACAACCAACAAAATATATAATGATTCCTTAGTATTTCTTGCATTCCATTTATACAACAAAGTCATGATATAATTTATTTAAATATTCCCAGAGGTTGGCATGAGGTTAGATTTTAAATGAGGTTTTGGAGGTCTAATGAAGGCAGTGGCATGTCTGGCTTATTTGACAGGCAGAGTGGGTCATTTTTTTAAACACCCACCTCATCTACATGACACAATTATTTTCAGGAATAATAATAAGATGAAACAAGTGGTGGCAATGGCCAGAAAAAAATGTACAGTGAGAATTTTATTATTTTAAACTTTATATGTACAAAATTATGACAGAAAACATAAAAATTAAAAAGCAAAATAATGAATTATAGCTTTTAAACTGCATTATGTATGACATTTGAGGAGACAGATATGCTTATATATTTATTTATTATTTGTAATTTTATTTTAATTGTTGTTCAAGTACAGTTTTCTGTCTTTTACTCCCATCCCAGCCCACCCACCCAGCTCTCTCCACCTCCCTCCTATTTCCACCCACCCTAGTTTTTGTCCATGTGTCATTTATACTTTATTGTATTAATAAAAACATTCTAATTATATTTTGAGCTTTACTTGTACAAATGTATGAATGAAATCTTTAAATTTGATCTTCATGTCTAATAGCTGTTGCATGCAGAATTGTCCATTTTGCTCCTTATTGTTAAACAATACTTCTTGTTAATTTTAATTTTGAAATATATTTTAATTTCCAAAAGTAGTTTTTCTCATGAAGTATCATATACATATGTTAAGAAAAGTTTTAATAAAGTTTACAAACTCATAAAATCTTGTTTGGAAATATATTATAGTATTAATTTTTTTCTGCTCTCCCAAATTTTCCATTAAAATGGCTTAAACAAAAGCACATCATAAATTTCAATCATACCTATTAAACCTGCTGAAGTCATTTTTCTTCTAGAAATTTATTTTAAAATGGCTAACCGATAGCAAACATTGATATTATCGATTCATTAATTAAGAAGGAGTATCCAGCTCTTCAGAAATATTATCAAGGGAATAAGATATTTCTCTGTCGATGCCTTTAGCTGAGTAAGATCACCATCTTTGGTCAGTTCCCCGGCATTCTTCTTTTCTTTGATTCCACTTTCCTTTGGAAGGCTCCATTTCCTCACATTTGGGATTGCATGAATAATGGTTTACTCCACATTTTCCTTGCACCAATTGTCAAAGAATGATTTCAAAGCTTAGTGTTTCACTGCACACTTTTCAAGGCTATTTCTGGCTATTTCTGAATAGATTTTGCCTTTGATTAATCTCATTTAAAACACCACATTGCAGGGGGTGGGGGATGGGTAAAATATCAGAAAAAAATGCATACTGCTCTTGAATAAAAAGCATTATATTGTAAAATATGTTTTTGGTGGAAAACACCAAATGCACTGAAAGAAAGTCAAACGCTTATGAATTCCTACAAACTTACTCTCAAGATGAACATTTATAGCTGAGTCTCAGAGCACTGGGAGATGTCTGCATAATTAGAAATTCTCTGTATTAACCTCCACATGAAAATTCTAAGTATTAATGATTATTAGAATAAGTAATACAACTGCAATTATGTGAAGCTTACTCTACATTGCTGAAACTAGACTCTAACAGCTGTAATTGTTTAGGACTTAGGCTAACCGGATATATTTTCTAATATCATTTTAGCATTGTCAGCTCATGTGAATAATAAAAAGGAGAAATGACTTTAGTTGGTGTTACTATTGCTTTAAATTTCTCCATAGACAGTACACCCACTTGCTTATTACCTTTCCTCAGATTAAACCGTTCGCAGTATCCCACCCTTGGCACACAACTGAATGAGGATGCATGAGCCTTCACTTGTTTTACTGTGGGAAACTAGAAAGACTGAATCAGAAAAGCTAGCATCACTCTCATTAGCCTTATTGCTACCTCATGTCTCTCCTGCACTAAGTCTACTTCTCACACTGAGCTCAGAGTTTCTAGAACACGTACATGTTCACAAATCTTCCAGTCACTTCCCTCTGCTTTAGATTTCTTAACCTGGTGTACATTTTTTTCCTGACTACTACTTTCCAACACTAAATCCCCTTCACCTGCTCTCATGACAAAGCACAATCTCACCCTCTGCCTGTACTACCTCATATTCTCTCATACATATTGTTTCTTTTTCTTTTTTTAAGATTTTATTTATTTATTTTTAGAGTGGGAAGGGAGGGAGATAGAGAGAGAGAGAAAGACATCAATGTGTGGTTGCTGGGGGTCATGGCCTGCAACCCAGGCATGTACCCTGACTGGGAATCGAACCTGTGACACTTTGGTTCACAACCCACTCTCAGTCCACTGAGCTATGCCAGCCAGGGCCTGTTTCTTTAAAAAAAATATTTTAAAATATTTTAGAAATTTTGAGGGGGAATGTTAAGATAAAAATGTTTATGTTTAAGACACAGAAAATAGACCTCTTCATCTGAGAATATTCCTGACATCTAACACAGAGAATCTATTTTCTGGATCCAAATGTTTAGTGTCATTTTTTATTCTCTTTTAAATCTCTACTGTGCAGAATGTTCAGTAAATGCTTTTTATTTGAAAAATAAGTAGGAAATGTGATTCTGTCAAAGCAAAACATATTTATATTTGTTATAAAATTTTTCACAGATGATTTAAGCATGACAATCAGTAACCCTGTTTAATTACACCTTTAGAGATGTTTTGAATATGTAAAACTCATGTATCTGTCTTGAAAAGTTTATTTGCTATACTCTAGATAAAGCAAATAATTTAAGATCCTTTTCACGTTTCAGTGCCTTATTGTATTGTTTATACATATTTTATTACTGGTTTTATCACTTTCTATAAAGTTCTATTTATCTATAAATTTATACCTGGCTAGATGGGTAGATAAATAGATAGATAGATAGCTTCTTGTGAGTAAAATTGCACTATGACTGTAAAATTCATTGTGGTTAGAACTAATAGCATAATATCAATGGCTAATGCCTTAGAAATCCTTTGAAACAAGATGTATACATTTTTATTAATATTTGATACCTGTCTTCAAAAAATGCTTAAGCAGAATCCAGTTTTTAGAAAAATAACTTAGTCCTAAATGGGGTGGAAAATGATTAAATGTGGATGGACATATACACCTTAAATACACTCACTATCAATTATTCGTGAAAAAGCCAGTGTATGCAATATTTTTTGCCACATGATATATTTCTTATAATATATGCTATGTGATATTTTTGTCATGCGTTAAATTCACTTACACAAGACGATGTGACTGTGCAAGGAGCTCACAGCATGAGGGAGCCGAAGATCAACATGCAGCTATCACATTATGGTTCTGGTGTTCCTTTCCCCAGGAAGATTTTTTAGCACACCTTCAGTCCCGTGAGGAAAATCAGTTGATTTGCCCTCACACTGCCCAGGCTATATTTCCATCACCGCAGTAAACTCATTGTGGCATAGTTGTGTTGTAATTATATAATTCACCATAGGGCGAGTTTTTCAAAGATAGGGATAATAGATAGACATATTTTTTCCTCTCCAGTTCCTAGAATCTAGTATATTACGTGTCCGTTTTATGATTGTTGAATGTATTTATAAATACATGGTGAGAAACAAATGTTACATCGATTTTCTTTGTTAGAGAAGATGGCAGTGTTTGAGTTGTATGTATGTAAATTTCTTTAAGCATAGCTCTGTTAGTGCTCTCATAAATTCTGGGAAATTTACTGTAATATAAAGGATTAAATTTTCTAAAAGTGGGTGCAAATGACACAAAAAGATTTGTTAAAACTTTACTTTTTGTTTCTTGGGACTTTGCTTCTGAGAAACAACAATGAAACTTTGTGACTATGGGCAAGAAAGACTGTTTTATTTCTGATTAGACAATGCCATTTCTATGAAGTAAAAGGAAATTGTTTATTTTTACTATCTCTCAAATTTTCCTCAAAGTTATTAATGTGGAAAAAAGGGGAAACAAAAATGATAGTTATTATTTTCAGTTATGTGTAATTTTCCTTTTTTACCTCCCAGTTAAGAGTGACTAGAAGGAGTATATTCAATCGCAAATAACTTCTATGATTTTAAAATTCAAAGTTTATCACCTATGAAATTAAATTGACAAATGCACTATATTATAGCAGTAATTTTTATACTTTTATGTATAATTACTAAGGTATAATTATTAAATAGATAAAATATATACAAGAACATAAGTTAATCATAATAGAGAGGGGATATGTGACACCTACTTATGAACATGTATATCTATAACATATATGGTATGTAGCTTCTTTGTACACAATGTGTATTTGCTTTTCTCTGAAAATTTTTAACACATTTCATGCAATAAGCTTTGGACCATACATATGCAGTGTTTTTGTTTTATTTGATATTAGAGAGATAGATATTCTATGTTTACTTTCAATATTTGAGTGTATACTAGGTAAAGTAGGCCACATATTTGTTTTCAGAACACTTCCTTTTTATAATTATTTTTTAAGTTAAAAGATGTTTTTTCGTTATCCTGCATCTCTTAATTATTTGCAGATTATTGTGTCTCCTGAGATTCTCTGGAAAACTATTGATCTTTTCCTCATCAATTAGCAGAAATGCACTAGCAGAAATGCACAGATACCATCTTTGCATGGATTGTCAAGCTACTCATGAACACATTGAAATACAATCATTAATCCTTGAAAGTCCTTGAAAATGAAGGTATACAAAGACCCTGACTTTAAAATCCAAAGTATCTTCAATTTAACTCCAGGAAAATTTTGTTAACTACATAATTTATAAATAATATACTTTTATTACTATTTTATTATTTGGGGGGAGATAATAGTATTTAAGTAGATATACCCATGTACCTCTAATCATCATATTATACATTCATATTATGTACAGACATGAAAATGATTATACACACTGTATGTCATGCTATGTTCAGTGCTAATGGTTATCCCCCATTTGAAGTTATCACGGCATCCATTCTCAGTAACAGAAAACAATGGCATTTTCCTGATGAGAGAGTTTGGTCTTAGAAGTGTTTTAGAAAACAAGTAAAGTGCAAAGTTTCTCTAGGTCCCTCAAATAAAAATGATGTAAACCCACAGAAGACAGTTTAATGGGTTTAGGCAGGAGGATGGGCTATATAATATCAAGATATATGGTGTCGAATCTCATAGATAGATTCGGTTACTGACTCTACAGATCAATAATGGCAATCATGACGATGATTTACTGTTAGGGAAACATATTTTGGTGGTATCTAGGGCTGTCTGACAATGCATATTCAAAAGACAGATTGAATGCCCTGAAATGTTAACCTTGTCACTGATGATTTCAGTATTTTCTGAAATGCACTAAAAAAGAATGTTTTTGAAATTATTGGGCTGACTAAAAATATTTATTTATATCAATTTTAACTGAAGATTTTACTATGTTGCAAAATATGACACGAAGGTTAATTTACATTTCAATCAGATGGTCTAACATTATCTTTATTCATTTAAATGTAAACTCACTATAATTAGGAAATAAAATAGTTTCACCTCTATTTAGTACATTGCGAAGAGAAAATAACATTGCAGGGTTTTCATTATGGCAAAATTGTAAAGTGATATATTGTTTTACATTCAAGGAGGGCTTCTGGATTAAATGAAGTTAGACATCAATTTATCTTTTAGAGAAACATTCATTGACATACTTACTATAAGAAAAAGTTGCTTTCTTTTTTGCTATGGAGATTGGCAAAAATGCAATTATCAAAAATGAATTTCATGGTATTTGAGAGTTTCTCATTTGTCCTCCAGAATAACAGACCAAAGGATGTTTAAAATTTTATTCCCTCCAGCTGTCAATTTTCTATCATTTAATCTTTGTATGCCTCTAGATATTATATGATTACTATAATGTTCCTTAAATGAACAAAAATACTATTTTAAATAATCTGCATAGGATAATTCCAATATTTGACTCTTCAGTGGGACTTTCCCTTTGTCTCTTGCTGTACTTACAGAGTGACACAATAATGTGACTGGACTTGTCTACCAGGGAGGACTTCTGTGTTTTTCTGGAAGGCACTGGCAGGTGTAGATCTCTGAGTATAGATCCTAAAACTTCTATCTATCAGCAATCCAATTCTTTATCATTGTCTTTGTTTCCATATCTGCAAAATGTCAGCCAGTATAAGAAAGGGGAACAAATGCAAATCCAGTGTTATCTCAGTGATAGATGTTAAATGTTAAATTGCAAATAAAATACTGAAAGGTTTACATCATTTGCTGGAACCAATTTGACATTTTAATCATTTAAGTTTTCCTAATAAACATACTCAATGATTTACTATAATATATTCTTTTATTATTATTTTATGGTTTTATTTTTATAGATATGCCAACAATTTTACATTTTCATGACAAGGATATTGTTATAGATTAACACAATTTGCAATAATTTTATTTCATGTAAGAATCCAGGTTTAGAAAAAAGTATGCCCTCTTATTTACTTAAGTCATTAAGCATACATTTCATTAATCCTGCATACCACTTTTTAAAACTATTCTTCATCACTTAGATGGTTTTTTCTCTCTTGCATATTAGATTTAATATTATAGTCAGTCATGATAATCATCTCTTGCTTACATCCATAGGTCACTTTTCCCTCTCTTAGTTTCACATACTCAAATTGAAAAAATGACTCTCTGACTCAATTTACTTCTCTCTTTCATGCCTATACTGACTGCAGCTGAATGTGTCTAGAAATTAGTTTGCAAACAGATATCCTTATTCTTAAACAGTCCATTCTCTCTCTCTCTCTAAGCCTTCTCAAAGCACTTATTTATTTTCCACATGTCATATAATTTGTATACCATGGTTACTATTTAATAGCTACCTCCTTTTTTGAATGAACACCTTATAAGGACTGGGATCTTTGATTTTTTTTCATGGTATGTGTCAAGGGTCTAATATAGCAAACACTAGAAGAATGTAGTCTACTGTATATTCTTTAAAATTTAGGGTTTTTTTCCATAACTATTCTTTTTTACTGTTGTTCAATTACAGTTTGCCTGCATTTTCCCCTATTTCTCTCCTTTGTCCCCACCTTACTCCCACAGTCAATCCCAACCCATTGTCTGAGCCCATGAGTCCTCTATTCCTGTTCCTTTGTTTGCCCCTTCCCCTTCTTTCTCCGTTATCCCCTTCCACCTCCCCTCTGGTTACCATCAGTTTGCTCTTTATTTCCATGTCTCTGGTATTATTTTGCTCACTTGTTTGTTTTGTTGATTAGATTCCACTTATAGATGAGATCATATGGTATTTGTTTTTCACTGGCCAATTTCACTTAGCATAATACTTTCCATCCATGCTATTGTGAAGGATAGGAACTCCTTTCTTTCTGTTGCATAGTATTCCATTTTGCAAATGAACCACAGTTTCTTGATCTACTCCTTTACTGATGGTCATGTAGGCTACTTCCAGCACTTGGGTATTGTAAATAACAACTGCTATCTATGGACATTGGGGAGCATAGGTTCTTTCCAATTACTTTTTCAGGATTCTTAGGGTATAATCCCAGCAGTGGGATCACTGGATCAAAAGGCAGTTCTATCTTTAGTTTTCTGAGGAAATTCTGTACTGTTTTCAACAGTGTCTGCACCAGTCTGCATTCCCACCAACAGTGTATTAGGATTCCCTTTTCTCTACAACCTCTCCAACACTTGTTGTTTGCTGATTTGTTTATGATGGACATTCTGACTGGTGAGATATGGTATCTCACTGTGGTTTTAATTTGCATCTCTCTGATGGCTAGTGATATTGAGCATTTTTTCATGTGTCTTTGAAAATTTAGGTTCTTATTGTCAGATTCTCCATACTGTATGGGTTTTAGAAAGGTTGTTTTATTTTCGGCTTTCTGGGATTGCCAAAATCACATCTATTTGCATGTGTGTGTGTTTCGGATTAAATGTTGATTAACTTTCCTTTCTCATTCTCTCTCTTCATCCTGGATAATATATTGTTATTGAAAACTCTCACAGAATAATTATGATTTACTCGGGAGAGGTTTTCACCCCTTGATTTGACCTTGCCTCTGAGTCACATCTTATCCAGAGATGCGTGGTTCCTGAGAGAGACAATTGCTCAAAGCATATGAGGACAAAATACACATTTACTGAGTTGCAGTTTTTACCTTTTTCCTATAAAGCACTTTTCAATTAAATTTTAGCATTCAATGTCAATTAATCTAGAATTGTAATTGCTACCATCTTATTAAATTGCCAAATCCCACTACATGCATTTCCTTCTTAAAAATTTGATTATATTTTGGACTCAAATTCATTGGTTATTAACATAATTTCTCTCATAATTCACACATTAGGGATGAGGAAACTGAGCCCCTGAAAGATTAAGAAACTTGTCTAAGGTCACAAATATGAGAGTACTTTGTACTTTAAAATGGTTCCTAAGACTTTTATTTTCAGAAGCTTAATATAAAATATTTCATGCATGCAGGAAATTATTCCTTCATGTCTCTTTTGGGAAAGGAAAAATTACAATTGAAAATATTTCTCATTCAGATAGCCTTGATTCTATTTGACATTTTAACTGTACTATCTTTATTTCATGTAATGAATGGATTAGGTAATTACATTACTCTATAGATTCTATTAGCATAGGCAGACATTAGGATTTGGGAAACCAATTTGACTGGTAAATTAGAAGAAGTTAGTTGAAATAGCCTGAGGAAAATGAAAAATAGGATTTCTTTTATGTTAAGTCACAGGCTTCAAAATTAGAAGTATGTCTTATTCTTTGTAAAAAAAAAAAAAGAAAGAAAATTATCTCATTCACATTATAATGCACACTACTATATTTTTCCACAAATTTACTGCAGAATATCAAATTTTTCCTGCTTGTTACCTGATATTATAATTCTACCACACTACTATAGTTAATTAATTGGTTGAGATCCCAAAGTTCTTTCTCATGTTTTTCTTTTTTGATACACCATAACTTGAGAATGGAAGCTAAATAAACTCTACCTTTTGGATTTTTTTTTCCTACTGAATGTGCACATGATGTGGTAATAGAGTAGCCTGCTGTGTCTGTTGGCTGTGGCCACAGCTATAATGAGCAGAGTCACTATAGGCTCACAAAAGATGCTAATTATTTGTTGTCATTCATTTATAAAATGGAACCCAAAGCTTTTTTTAGATGTTTTAAAATACATGAATAATTCTAAATGAAATTTATACTTCCCATAATAGTCACTGCATCCTTAAAAGATTTTGACATCACAAGCTTATGTGAGATTCTCTTCTGTCCTTGGAAAAATCTTTATAGCTCCATCATTTTGGTCTCTTTCCACATCAAATGAAGGGAACACTGTCAATGAAATTTAAGCTCTGATTCATACGTAACACATATACAGTGTCAGAACCAGAAGGATCCATCCATGTTTCAAAAATTATTTAGCTACTTTGGAATATATAAATGATATAACTAAAAATACCCTAGAGTCTAATAATAGCTATTACTGAGTGAGCATTAACCACGCACTTCACTAATAGCTCATTTTGTCCTCAAACCATCTACGATAAGAAAATGAGACTCAGTGCAGTTTAATGCTGTGACAGGGCTGGAAGCAGGAAGTCTGCATCCAGACCCCATGTCCTAATGGCTTGTGCTGATTGGTTTTAGACTAGAAACTGTAATAGGGGCTAAATAATTCATATTGCAAGCTCAATAAGCCTTTTCATAATTACTCTCATGTCCATTTTTACTCAGTCTTTTGTCTGAGTTTCACTCGTGTTTAAAACAATTCCAGAAATAAAATGATGTTTAATACCACTTGTTCAGAGAATTATTGAAAGCACATTTTAAATTGACATAAAAAGCATAAATAATTGTATAAGTGATATATTCTGATTAGTTGCACCTTCCAGCATTTGACTATCTTTTTACTAGTCAAGCGTAAAGTATCACAGATGAATTAACCAGAAAAAAATCCTCAGTGTGTAACAGGCTTAAAAGTTTATTCTTGTCTAGAAATCATGTAAAACTTCATTTTAAAATATTGAACATTTGTTAATCTCAGAAAATCAATTAACCTAATTACTTTAAGAAAATGAATAGTTGTTTAACTGTTTTAGGGTTTGCTACAGACACAATCCTGGTCAGAACAAGTTTATGAATTATATATGTTTCTAAACTATGAAGTCCAGGGAAGAAAGCCAAGGTCAAAATATTGAAGCTACCCAAGTGGGCTAATAATAAGAACTCACATATTAGCTAAACTGAATTATTCAGAAGTGATCAATAGTGTCTGAAATTACCAAATTTTTTACAAAGCTAACAGCAATAGGATATAATAATCCAGATGTCTGGTTCACCTCTGGAAGAATTAACCATGCCTATTCCCTCTGGGTCCAGCATGGAGGGATCAGACAAAATGCCCATTTCGTATTTCCGCCCTGGGAAGGGTTTGATTGCACCTTACTAACACTTGCCTAAGGGTCCAACTTCTAATCATCTTACATCTAAGAACAGGCTGGGAGCCTCCTAAGAGCTTAACAAAGCTGGAGGGAACTTTGCTTGCCTTCTCTTTGTCTCACTTGAACAATAAAATCAAGTCACCAGGTTCTCCCCAGAAGGAGCTTGTCCACAGGTCTAGCACTCCGACTTTTAAAGTTGCCTGCAGGGGAACAAGCATCAAAATTACCTATCTTTGAGAGCTAGCAGGGCTTGGCATCCACAAGTCCCACAGGACCATAGTAAACAAAGAGGCCATTTTTAAATAGGTGTGTGAGCACGCCCTGCTGCTATCTATACGTGTCCCACAGACATATATGGAACAATTTATTCAACAGTAGCAGAATACACATTATTCCCCAGCATGTAGGGAACATTCTCCGTGACAGGTCATATGTTAGGCCACAAAATAGGTTTTAACAAATTTTAAAAGATTTAAATTTTACCAAGTACCTTTTCCATCCGTATGATATGAAACACGAAATCAATAACAGAATAAATGTTTCAAGAAAAAAACAATGGTTGACTATAGGAAATGCAGTTGACAGATAAGATAATAAGACATGGGTCTGTCTGATTTATCACTATTTCACAATAATGTATTAGAAATGGCAGCAACATGTTCATTGTATAGTATTTTATTTTTTGTCCAGCAGAAGTCAGTATTTTGTATAGGATAAGGAAAATAGGACAAGAAAGTGTGATCTCACTGGAGATGGGCTCTATTAGGGAGTAGCTAGAGGACAGAAAACAATCCAGATGATGAATAACCGTAGTGGTAGTAATTCAAGCTATTGAATATATGGCTGTGGAAAGAGCGAAGTGAGATTTTTCTTTGTTGTTGTTCAATTACAGTTGTGCTCAGTTTTCCTCCATTGCTCTCCCCTGCCCTGCCTAAGCCCCACCTCCCGCATTCAATCCTTTCCTCCATTGTCCTCACTATGGGTCCTTTATACATGTTCCTTGACTTGACCCTTCCTCTTCTTTCCCCCGTCATCCACCTCCCCCCTCCCCTCCGGTCACTGTCAGTTTGTTCTTTATTTCCATGTCTCTGGTTCTATTTTGCTAGCTTGAAGTGAGATTTTTGAGGCTGGAACATTTTTTGTGATGATAAGATTTAAGGTGTAAAACTGATTTTGGTTTCTTATATAAAATTAAGGCCCCAATATTGGACAAGCAATCCACATGGAGTTTGGTATCCAGAATAATGACAAGTGAAGTGAGAAAGTGTTTCAAGTGCATGCCTTAAGTTCTCAGTGGATGAAGAACTAGAATGGGAAAGTTGACAACTAGACAAGGTGTATTGCATGTGTGTGCACACATATATGTATTTAAGAGTAATCATGTTGCACACTATTATTCCATCTCATGGGCTATTAATATATTAGATTCCATAAAGTGTCTTAGCACTTATAAATGGTTTATGTTTTTCATTTGGTCAGAAATGTTAAAGGTACAGTAGTCCCACTTCATCCATGGTTTTGCTGTATGTGGTTTCAGTTACCTGTAGTCAAAAATGGGCTGTGGAATTTCCAGAATAGTAAATGGGAAATTTCAGGAATAAAGAATTCATCAGTTTTAAATTGCACACCACTATGAACACAGTAATGAATTCTCATGCTGCCCTGCCCCTTATTACCGTAGAGATGAATCATCTCTTTGTCCAGGGTATCCACACTATCTATGCAACTTCCTGTTAATCACTAAGCAGCCAAGTGCTTATTGGAGTCTGTGGTGTATTGCAGTATTTGTGTTCAACTAACTCTTATTTCACTTAATAATGGCCCCAAACACATTTACGTAACTTTTATTACAGTATTACAATAATCATTCTATTATATTACTAGTTATTGTTAAACTCTTACTGTGCCTAATTTATAAATTTAAATAACCATACATATGTATGTATTTATAGGGTTTGATACCATTTGTGTTTTCATGCATATACTTGAGGTCTTAGAATGTATCTCCTGTGCATAAGGGGTTGAGGGGACTACCATGCCATTCAGAATGCTAGAAATATGATAATTCTTCTTTTACCTCTTAAAGTTAGATGGTAAGAAATATTCAAGTTCAGTAAGTGAGTACAGTAAAACTTTGCACAGCTCTTTGGTGGCAATTTGCATCATAAAGAAAAGAATGGGAACATGTTAATTGATTTGAGAATTATTTTTCTAAGTAACCACCCTCATTTCCATTTTGGAGTGATGCTCTAAAACTGAAATTCAAGCTTACCATATTATTCATCCTAGATGACCTTGGTTAATGCATGGTTTAATTACATGGAATAATCAATGAAAAAAACAGGAAGCTCCAAAGACTAATGAATAGAATATGGTATTTAAGATTTTAAAAAATGACTAGCTTTTCATTTTTTTCTTATGCTTTTTGCAAAACTAATTCCCACCTTTCACCTGCAAGAACTCTAATAGGAGCACATCAAATTCTTTTGATTGTATAGGTTAGTTCCATCAAAACTCTATTACTCCCAAGTTATGTATTTTTCCTTTTGATCTATCACTTATTACTATAGGTTTTTAAAATAACTTTGTTTCAATACAGGTTGCTTTTATGCTTCATCAAGACAAGAAGCCAGATGAAAATGTTGTCTCATGGTCTTTTCTGCTAAAGCAATTAATGGTCTCTGATCATATCTACTAATCTATTGTGTTAATGTCACATTAAAAATAAAAATTTAAAAACCAGCTGATTTGATTGGTACTGAAAGACTCCCAAGATGAACTATGATATTTGGTCCATTTCTCAAAATGCTTCCTGAAAAATATGAGCCAAATAATTGTACTTATAATGATTCATTCACAATTCCTCATAAAAATATTTTTCTATTAGAGCAATAGATCGAAGTGGCATTTGTTGGCTTCCTGATGCTTGCTAAATATAAAAATTTAATTTCTTCACTAATCTGCATATGTTATAAATTTCTGCATGAAGAAGAAAGGTGGAACTGAAGGGCAGAATGAAGAAATAACCCAAGTAACTTGTAAACACAATATCACAGTATTTTTAAGATAATGTGTTCACTATAAAAACAAATTATTTTTATAGTTTTGAAGTGCAATTACCAAGATTTCTGTATTGGTATGGACTAGTAAATTCGAAACTGCTATCTATATATTGTAAGACCAAAAAATGGGAATATACAACATCCAGCACAAATAACACCCCTTTTTATTACAAAATATTTTATTACCAAGTCATAAGCATGTAATTCTGTAACATAACAATATCACACTCAAGCACACTATATGACATTTTAGGTGAAATATTTAAATTAAAACTATAGATTATTACACCTATATTATTACCTTACCAACCACACTCAAGCAGGCCTTACTTCTGCCAGATTCTGTGTATTGTGGACAACTGTACAAAGTGTTTCCCTGTTGGAAAAGGAGTGGTGTGTAGAATAGATCATCTACTTGTGAATTGGAATGGGGAGTAACAGCCTGTTACAGCTAATTAGAGAACAATGTTTTTAGATCTCTATCCAGTAAGACCAATTCTCCAGATCCCGCCTTTTGCTCGATAAAAAATATTGAACAATTTTGAAAATGTTTTAACTCATAGAGTCCAGTTTTTATTTTTCATAATTTTGATTTTGCAAAGTAAATATCAAATGCTAATTAGTGTGAACATTGGAAAAAGAAACTTCTCTGGGTTTGTGATAATTGTGTCTATTATGAGGAGAGTTATTATAATGACTTTTCTTCCCAATTTATTACAGTTATTCTGGTAGACAGGCAGCAAGAGTGCAGTGGAAGTCTAACTTTATTTTTTTAATTTATTTTTCAATTCAGATGACATACAATATTAGTTTAATGTATATAATATAGTGATTAGACACATAACTTACAAAGTGATCAATGATAAGTCTAGTAACTATCTGAAGAGTTACTTTTGAGGGTTAATATTAAATCACCATTCTTACATTCATTTTCCTTATTAGATCAATGATGTAAAAGGTCTAATGTAATGTCAAAGGACTTGCATTTATCAAACTGAAAATATCTTGTGGCTGCTTGTCAGGTTAACCTCCTGCCCCTTTAAAAAAATATTACCAAAGTAATTTTGTCGAATCAATGAATAACTTAAGAAATTTTTATAAACCAAGTTATCAAATAGAGTGGGGAAAATGCAGGGGTAATTCGTAAATAGATATAACATTATGCAACATAAGTTCCTTTCTGTCCTACATTAAAAGTTATACATATAGATAAGATTGTTCAAAATACTTACATGATGAACTTGAAGCCTCTATGGTGTCATAGTTTACTAGGTGCAATAACATTGTTCGATACATTCTGAACAATTTGAAATCACGTAGTAGTAATATTTTATTGATTTTACATTTATTATTCATTTGTTACTTAGGAAACATTCAGTGCAGTGCCTCCAGTCAGATGCAGTTGTGTCAAACCTGTTTTGAAACATTTAAAACTTATTAAGACATATCTTTTGAACCTCACCTCATCCTTGAGTGTTACCATATATCTCGGTAATATGCTAAATTTCTCACAAGTGCCTTGTTTAATGCCATGACTATAAACATTTGCCTTACTGTTTTCTCAATTTTTTCCTAAATTAAGAAAGAATCTGCCACATTAACAACTGCACTAGAACTTTTTAAAAACTAATTAAACAACATTACAGATTTGCTGAGTTACTAAGTCAGGAGATGTATATCCATATGTGGATCTCACCTATAAGTGGAACCTAAATGACAAAACAAACAAATGTACAAAATAGAACCAGAGATATGGAAACAAGGAATAAACTGACAGTGGCCAGAGGAGATGGGGGAAGGAGGTAAGTGAGGAAAGAAGGGGAAGGGGCAAGTCAAGGAACACGAACAGAGGACTCATGGGCACAGACAATGGTGGGGGATTGATTGTGGGAGTGGGCAGATGGGACAGGGGAGAGCAATGGGGGAAAAGATGGGGCAACTGTAATTGAATAGCAATTAAAATATATAAAAAGTAAATAAAATAACAAGCTGAAAAATGCATTTATTTGTGATTGCCATGTTGTTTAGCAAGGAATAGACAGACCTACAGTCACATAAAGTCATAACACTTGTTTCTGTAATTTGAAATGTTCAGTTTTAGATAAATTGCAAATATACACATTAACATATGCTCAATATCATTAGGTTTTAAATGAAATGAAAATCATGATGAGAAACAATGGCATGCCTATTCCAATGGCTAATGCTGAAAATGACTGACCATATCAAGTGCTGAAGAGAGTGAAAAAGAAGTTGAACTGTTTTGTACACTTCTTGTGTGAAATAAAAATGATACAACCATTTTGGGATAAGTTTAGCAGGGTTTGTTTTGTTTTTTTAAGTTAAGCATAAATCAACCATATGACACTGTAATTCTACTCCTAGGTATATACTCGAGGGGAAAAAAGGAAATATGCATTCACACAAAGACTTGTGCATGTATTCATAACAGGCATATTTGCAATAAATAAAAACAATCTAAATGTGCATTACCGGGTAAACAGATGAATTGTGCTCTGCTAAGAAAATGGAGCATATGCAAGAATAATGAGTGAACTCTTTTTGTTCATCCTCACCTGAGGATGTGATTTTTAGAGAGAGTGGGGAGAGAGGGGAAGAAACACTTGTCCACCACCCAACCAGTGACCTAACCCATAACCTGTGCATGTGCATGATATGGAATCCATGACCTTTGGGTTTATAGGGCTTGCCCAACCAACTGAACCATACCAGCCAAGGCATGAGTGAACTACTGACATAATCAGTAACATAGATGAACCTCAAAATAATTATGTTGAATAAAAGAAACCAGACTTCTCCCCAACTCCCAAAGGAATAGAAATTACACACACACGTATGTGTATATATGTATATGTATGTATAAATATGGTTCCATTTATATGACAATCAAGAAAATGCAAACTAATCTCCAATGATAGAGAGTGTATCGGTCACTGTTTGGGATGGAAAGTTGAGTGGGTGTGAGAGTTAGGAGGGACTACAAAATGTCAAGAGGAAATTTTCAGGAGTGATGGTATGTACACCACCTTTATTATGTTGTGGTTTTCACACATGCATGTATATGAAAAACTCATTAAATTTTGCACTTTCAATATGTGCAGTTTATTTTTGTCAATTCTATCTTATGAAGGGTCTTAAAATGAAAAACAAAAACAATTAAATTTCCACATCCATCTCCAGCTGAGGCCTGCTATATATGAGAACCTGAAACTTTGGAAGTAAATTAGAAGTCCTCTCATCTCTTCCGATAGTTTCCTTTCAATATAAAGGAATTCCTGGCCTTTCCAGATCTGGCTTGAGAGAAGAAAAGAAGTAAAGGTATTAACACCAAAGTTTCTAAACACTTACGAAAGTGTCTTTATGCCTTTGTGGTGTGTGGTCACGTCTCCTAGATTGGTCCACTGCAACTCTCTCAATGCAGATGATGCCGCTCTGTCATCTGCACACTGCCCCCCATCCTTTCTGCTTTGCCTCTGAAGATATGCCCTACCTCTTTATTCTGAGTACATCTCAGTTTCTGGCTGAAATTTTTGGGACCAGGAAACCTTTTAAAGTTGTTGGAATTTGCACACCTTTGACTGCCTCAGGTAAAGAGTGCAGTTAGTCCCAGGCCCACTCCTGCTCTGGCTAGATCCCCACTGGCCTCTGTCAGACCTGGGTCAGACATCAGCTCCCTGGATCTCCAATGGCCAGAGACACACAGTAAATTCTTCACATTTACTGCACATCATGGACTTCGGAAGAGTGGGACACATTCTTTACCTTTCAGAGAATGGATTTTAGTGTAGCTCTTTCCAATTACTTACTTCCTCATACATCTGACCCAGTGTATGGTAGATGGTGAATCTTCTAACTGGTTCTTGACCACCTACCATAAAATGTCAGCTCAGAGCCATGCCTTACAAGCTACTTGGGGATGTAGCATTTGTTAATTTTATGTTTCAGACAAAAGTGAGTTAGGAAACCTCCCTTCAACATCCCGTTACAGATCTACTGAGTCAGGGGATATGTATTGAATATTTGCTTGGTGTAAGACAATGCACCCAGTTCTGCAGAAAATAAAGACATGGTAATAAATATAGCTCCAAATACCTCTAATAGAATCTAATATGGAAAACAGGATGCATGGTTATATGTGTATAATTCAGATAAAATTGGTTTAACCATAAAAGAGATAAAGGTAAGGCACAGTGAATAATGGGAGGTACAAAAAGATCCATTACCCTGGTTTTGTAGAACTTGGGACCATGCAGAGAGTGGAGAAAGTCTATATGCATAAAAAACAATTAAAACTAGGGAGTATGATACTTCAAAAGAAAAATAGCCCTTCATCACTGGCTATTTCCATTTAGTATAATAATTCAATTTTAAAACCTCAGGCTGCATGACTTTTGTGCTATCCAAATATCTACTAGATTGTTTCTGGATACATTTGGAATGAGCAAATTGAAATATTTATGTGCTCATTACATTTTAAAAATATAATAAATTACAGAGTTTCATTCACAGTTTATTAGTGAATAGATTACCTCCTATGCTTCCTGGCTACTTTCATATTGATCAGAGACTTAATAGCAAGTTAGAAATAATACACTTTTTAAATTGCCTTTAATAAGTAGGCTTTTTAATTCTATGACCAACATAGCAATATGTGATTTTAATTAAAAATATGCCATGTCATGAAAATTGTATATTCTTGAGATGATGAAAACAGAAAGAAGAAAGCAACATTATGCAATGAAACTTATGTAATAAAACCTTCTTCTGTCTTGATATGACCATATGAGGGTATTTATGAAATAGAAATACATAAATCAAATTTCATGCCAGATACTTTCATGGTAAGATTTTTTTGTTGTTGTTAAAAAACTATTAGCTGAGATATGGTGGTAATAGGTAACATACGGCAGAGTAAATAATCTTCCTGGATCCTCAATCTGAGCATGACAAAGCAGTGTGTGTAGGGAAAAAAGAAACTATTAATTTGTGTGTGTGTTTGTGCATATGCATGTGTATCTGTGCACCTACATTCTTTCACAGCCCAGCCACAGACTGTGAAAGCTGTCTTGGCTCCTTGCTACTCCTCTTTGTACCATTCAAAGTGTCCTCCCTTGGAACACAGGACACATTGCTATTTAAATTTGATTTTGCTCTCAATGCCATTGTAAAACTCCTTCTAACGTCTTATTATTTTTTTAAACTTCACTCAGTCATTTTATTTCAAAAGAAGATATAGAAAAGCAATAAAATTAAATTCACAGTTTTGGTGGCAGCAACCATAGGTGACCACTATGGTTATTTAGACCTACATAAGTACAATAAGTGAGTTCCATGCCTTTTGTTTTTTTTCTAGTATTTTAGACATGTTATGACAACATTCAGATGTAAGAAGTATGGTACTCTGAATAGATGGCCCTATTGTAAAAGTTAAAGCCCCCCCAAAATAATAAATCAAGCAAATAAATAAAATATATAAATTTGTCTAAACAACTATACAGAACATAAAATCAGTAAGAAAAATACAGTTAAAAAGCAATTATTGGTATAGGATTAAAATGTGTTAAAACAACCTTATAAAACTATAAATGAAATAGACCTGGAAGGTCAACATTGACCATAAGCTTGAAAGAATGTTTTCACTAATCAAACTTCCTTCTGGGTGTAGTAGGATTTAGTCAAGAAGTATAAAGTTTCTGTACTTCCCTAAGAAACTCAAAGTGTAACTGCTAAACAGGGTTAATAAGTAAATACGAGAAATATAGGTTCAACTAAGAGCTAAATTGTGCAACTCTGAGGTCCTAGCAGAGAGTGAGAAGAATGTGTGCTAATATCTAATTGTAGGAGTTAATCTACTTCTTACAGATCAACAGAAGCAGGTTTAGAAAAAAATGAAGATAACAGTGATGATTCATGAATAAAGACAAAAATGGGAGATTATGCAACACAATTCAAAAATTGATGTGATTATACAAATTTATTTAGAGGAGTATATTTTAGTCTTCTTAGGCAGCCATAACAATATACCACAATTTGGGTGGCATAAACAGCAGAAATTAATTTTCTAACACTTGCGAACTCAAGAAGTTCAAGATCAAGGTGCTGGAACATTTGGCTCCTGGTGAAACCTCTCTTTCTGGTTATAAACTGCTTCCTTCTCCCTGTGTCCTCACATGAACTTCTCTGTGCACAGAGAAGAGAGCTTTGTTTTTTCGCCCTCTTTTAATAAGGAAATCAATCCCATGGAATTAGGGATTCACTCTTTTTTTATTGTTGTCTCTGTTACAGATGTATCCCATCTCCCACCCTTTGTCTCCTTCCATCCAATCCCTGCCCACCCTAGCCATCACCATGTTATTTGTGTCCACAGGCTATGCCTATATGCATATATGTTCTTTGGCTACTGTCTTTCAGTCCCCCAAACCCCCTCCCCTCTGAGATCTGTCAATCTGTTCTGTGTATCCATGCTCTAGTCCTATTTTGTTCATCAGTTTATTTTGTTCATTAGATTCCACATATAAGTGAGGTCATATGTTGTTTATCTTTTTGTTACTGACTTATTTAAGTTAGCATTATAGTCTCCAGGTCCATTCATGCTGTTGTAAAGGGTAAGAGTTCTTTCTTTTTTATAGCTGTGTAGTATTCCATTGCATAGATTACCACACCTATTTATCCACTTAACTATTGATGGACATTTGGGCTGTTTCCAAATCTTGGCTATTGTTAATAATGCTGCTATGAACATAGGGGTGCCTAGATTCTTTCTGATTGGTGTTCTGGGATTCTTAGGATATATTTCCAAAAGTTGGATTGCTGGGTCAATCAGCAGTTCCTTTTTTAATTTTTTGAGGAAACTCTATAGTATTGTCCATAGTGGCTGCACCAGTCTACATTCCCACGAACAGTGTACTAGGGTTCCCTTTTCTCTACATCCTTGCCAGCACTTGTATTTTTTTTAATTTATCCTTAATTATGTCCTTAAAGGTCCAATCACACTCAGAGTGTAAACTCAACAAATGATTTTGGGGGATATACACATAAACCCATAACAGGAAGATCTAGATATTAAGGCAAGTGGCTGATAGGCTTGTACCAGTACATTCCAGTTGGCTTTTGTGGCAAGGTTTTACACTTTGAGTCTTCACACAGCTTTAGAATGGATGCACAGAATTCACGAAGGGGCAAGAAATGCCCATGCATCTACCCCAGTGCATTGGTCCTTTATTTATCTGTGGCTGGATAGAATTATTCATAGCACGCATTAGGTATTCTAGAAAATGTATTAGTTATCACTAATAAACCTTTTTATTAAGTTAAACACTTTCCAATTTTCTGAGGACAGAGAAGCTTTGAAAAATCACAGTTAAAAGTGAAGAAGTCTGTTTTCATTTTAACAGAGTCTTCTTTGGGGAACTGCCCAGTTGTCCAGAGACTCTTCTGTTTCTCTGAATATCTGACATGAAGTCTGCTCCTGTGTCCTCATCACAGCAAGATCATGAGTCTTGGCTCTGAATGAGATCGTTTGGCATTCCTCTGGGTCCTTGCTGTGTCACAGTGTGTCCTCCTGCTATGTGCCTTGCATGTTGTAGCTGGGATAGATCCCCTGTGTCCTGGCTACAGTCAGAGCCACCTGGTCTCTTTTTGTTAACCCATCACAACCACAGGTCTTGCTGGTACTATTGAGGCTAGGCCTCAAATATGTCCTCTGTCCAGTACTCATCCTGGGTTTGTTGTGCCATAGTCTTTGTCATGTGCTTGGCACCCTCTCTCGGTAAAATAGAACTACTTGCTCTCAGCAATCTCCACAGTGTCCACAAACTGACCTGGGTGCAGGGGAATACCCTTGAATACCTCTCTGGGTCTAAATAAATAAAGCACCATTTCTGTCCACCTAAAATTTTGTAGGTACGAGGCTCTCTTCAAAGTCTGTATTTGGTAATAAGAAAATAAACAAAGGGCCCACTGGACTCAACATTTCCCTCTATTTGTGGGCAATTAGTAGTTCTGTGGTCTCCTTGTCTTTGGAGTTATAACCCAGATGAGTCTTCGAGACTTCAAGTCTGACTGCTTGTCCTCTTCCTCTTTTCCTCCTCTACGCTAAGAGCTTCTGTGCACAGGACCTACTGCTTTGTCATATTCTCCTCAATCCAAGATAACATTCACCCTTGTCACTTTTGTAGACTAGACAGAGTTCAGATTCAGACATGTCTAATGGGCTGCAGAGAAATTTTAATTTTGAAAGTATTTAAAATGCATCAATTTAATATCTTCACAAACTTATTTACATGTTTATTAATTTACACATTTATTCTGATAATACAAATGTATTGACAGTCTTAATATTGATACAAAATGCCAACCTATCAAACTAAAGAGTGATTTACATAGTCCATGTCCTCAGTGAATTTAGAGTAGGGCAGAGAAGACAAATGATTAAATAGATAATTACAAAAGAGTTTATAAATGATATGATAGAGGGGCAAGAGAGTATTATGGGAGAAGTTATCAGGCATACATAACCTAGTACAACCAGCTCACCTTCAAACACACATATGAAATAAGAAACACTTTGCAAGTAGCCAGAAAAGCTATGACTTAGTGTAACAGTTAACAGGAGTATCTTCCCATAGAATGTAATGAAAGAATGCTGCTTTTGGATGGTTAATCTGATGTAGGAGTCAGATTGGGTAGGATGGAGACAAAGCAGATGACACTCCGGGCATCAACATTGTTAATGTGTGAATGGATTAAGAAGAGAACTTCTTGTGTGTGGTTGTATGTGGGTTACAGGGAGAAAATTGACTCCTGAAAACAGCATCTATGGCCATGATGAAATCTCCAGTGAAAGGTCATGATAAAAAACAACCCCATAAAATGCTGAGAAGTATTAAAGTAGTTGTAGGAGGGTAGAAAGTAATCATCCTGCTATTCTACATAAACCTGATTCCTATAATTGTGTTTAGTTTTAGACAATGAACTTTAAAAAAATTAAAAACCATAAAATGGGAGATGGTTAGAGAAGGGCAGCAAAGATAATTCACCTTCTGGCAAAAAGAAATTAAATAATTAGATTTGTTTAGATTAGAGAAAGGAAGGAAAATGCCGATCTGATTGTAGAAATGAGTCATACGTAGAGTGTAATTAGGAATGAGATGCTGTGTTCTGTTTCCCCAGATGACTAAACAAACAATAGGAAATGGACCTTAATACAGTAGTAATTTTATTTTAGGATATCTATGGAAAAAAACTTTAAAATTTGCTACCCATATGTGACTGTATAGTTTACTATCTTAGCGTAGGCTCCTACAGGCCTGTCTTTGGAGTCTTTTAGCATCTGTCTGTGCTGACTGGCTCCTCGTACGGTCAGCATGGGGAAATAGATGTGCTCTTGGATCTGTGGTTTAATCCAATTTGCAACAGTTTCTTAACTTGATTTCATAGATTAGTTCTGAAAATTAATTTAAAACAATGTAACTGGTTCAATATGCTCTTTTAAAGTCAATAGCCTCTCTGTAAAGTGTAATTTAAATTTGAGAGAAAATGACAATAAGTCTGTAAATTACCTGACTTTTCATTTTACTACAAATAAAAATGCAAAAATCCAGTCCTTAAAATTATATCATTAGTCAAGAGTTTTCAATAAATTTTCCTAGTCATTTTACAACTCACTTTGTGATTCCGCCTTTTATCAGTTGTATAGAAAAACCTGAATTTACTCAACTGAAAGTGACATTTTTAGAAAATTCTAGGAAGCTCAAGATCTGGTTAATTATATGGCTCTTTACAAATGCATTTAAACTTTTTATACATATCCATAGGTTTATGAAGTTGTCTATGCACACACTGGACCCATACTCTAAGGTCATTGAGAAGAGAATTCAGCTCCACGTCCTAGGAGAGGGAGGATTAACAAATATGAGAACACAAGTCAATTCCACAAGGGTAAGGAAATGGATATTTTGATAAAGATACTTTTAAACTGTGCACAAAGCCCCCGCTTCCTGGAGACATGTTTATCCTTTCAACCTGTAAAGGTCCAGTGCATTGAACAGGTCAGTTGTACCCAGGTGTGCACATCAAAAAGTTTCGAGGAGCAGGATCATAGGATGCTGTGGAAAGGAGGTTGAGCTTTGGTGTGATGGTTCATAAGCTATCAGTCCAGGGGAACATAGGCAGAGAAGCCAGTAGCATTCTCATTCTCAAGAATCTAAAGCAGATTTTTGTCAGTGGTGGCTAGTGTAAACCCAAGATTGTGAATAAGAGGGATATTTTACTAGATAAACTGAGAAATCTTATTACCTCATTTAAACGGAACCACTATGTACTGCAAATAGGGAAAAAAGGTGGAATTATGGACACTGATGCTTTGTTTGTAAGTAAAATTGACCAATTTAGTTGACATATCATGTGTGAGAGGTATCATATTCTAACACCCAAACTAGCATTGCCATTTTGCTGAGAAGTTTCCTGTAAAGGTCAAATGCTCACAATAATGTAAATCATAATTGCTGCTGATTAATAGATATTGCAAACATTTTTACAGAAATTCAATGTGTGTCTCTAAGGTATTAAAATTTTTTCAGCCTATTTATGTTACTTCTATTGTAAAATTTCCCTTGAACATGATAAATATTAATGCCTGGGCTGTTTTGCATTGGGTTTGTCACGGGCTCACTTTATTATCTGCACAATAAATGGAGGATGATTTATGTTGAGAGCACTTCATCCTTTAACTACCTTCCATTTATTTGACTATGTCATGTGACTACCTCATATTTAATTGAAATAACAATTGTGGCTGGGAGGTGAATATAACTATTTTGTATTTCTCTCCGAAGAATATTTTGAGATTAGCAATTTACATCTTTACTTTGAGTTTCTCTTTTACTTTTTGATTTTTGTACTAGAGAAAATAAATTGGATGGATTTAATGAAATTCCACAAATGCTGGTGACTCTTTTTTTCCCCTAAAGCCTTCTTACCCAACATTTCCCAGCAATCAAAATAAAAATAACAGTTTTCAAACAAAATGTAAATAACTGTTTTCCAACTGAAAAATTAAAATCCTAATTTAAATATGATATATGTTAGCATGGTATAAGAATTTTACAAAAGTTTGATATTTCTAAAAAAGGATAGCTCTGTTTTATCATTTTCATTAAAATATCTGAAATAGCCATAAATACATTAATTCAAATAGGGAAGTTTAAGGAATTATTTTAGGTGAATACAATTTAAAATCAGTGGCAACATGATATACTATTTTTGTGGCTTTAGGTGGGAGATTCTTTTTGGTATACCATTGATTTTCAAGTAAGTACATAAGAACAAATTACTTTTCAATCAAAACATTTTAAATTAACTTTGAATATTTAACTTTAAAAGGAACATTCAACTTTTATATTTAAAGTCTAAATATGAATGACTAGTATGTGAGGAAAGTTTAAAATATGCACCATATTTTATCATAAATGTAATACACGTTGTACAAAAATAATATTGTTAATATCTTAAAGATACAACTTTATTTTTGTGAAATATTTGTCTCTTCTATTTTTCTGGGGTAATTATAACATACTTATGTAAGCATTTGTATTTAAAATATATAATGTTTAATGACATGTAGTATTAATTATATTGTGGATTTATGTTGCATATACCAATTAATTATATAAATTATAAGCTTTTGAGTCATAGGTCAATATAAGTTCACTTATGCCTGCACAACTAATATTTTATTGTAAATTTGATTAACTGCAACTGTTACCAAACAAAGAAACAGAGGTTTGGCTGACTGTCGCCCCAAAAGCCAAAATTGTGAAACAGATAGATGCCAGTTAAAAAGGAAAGAGGTTTTGTTCAGGTGCTCTGTGGTCTGGGAGGGGGAGCGCTCCAACTCTCAAACTTTGTCCCCTCTTTCTGCCATGGAGAAAGTCCACCTGTCAGCAAAGCCAAGACAAAAGCCAGTATCCAGACTTCTTGCTGCAGTGTAAAGGGGTGGAGGGATTAAGCGAAAAAAAGGAAAAGGATTTATGGACACAGACAAGAGGGTGGTGATTGCTGAGGGAGGAGAGTATAGGGGACTAAATGATAACATAAAAATATATTAAAGATTATGTATTAAATACATAAATAAATAAAAAATAAAGCACAGGTTTTTGGAACTGGCAGGCAGCTGCTAAGCAGTACCTAAGTCTGTTCCTAGCTGCCATTCATATCAGGCTCCGTCCTAGAGCCTGCACTCATAGCCCACGTGTCCACTGGCCACACAGCTGCCGGAGCCACAGTGTCACCTGCTCCCAAGAGAGAGTGCAGGAACGCACCAGCTAGTACATCACCAAATCAGCCAGAGAAGGATAGGCATCCCCTTTTTGGAGGCTATAGGCCATGTGGCCCATGCAAAGAACCAGTGAATGCACCGCGTGAGTGTCATTCACAAACAAGGGAGCCACAAGCCAGAGAGAGTGTTTCTTTGTTTCCCTGAGATTACATTAATTCAGGTGTGAGATGGACTGGGTGCTTTCTCAAAATGACCAACCAATTTCCCATACTTTCGCACGCTTTGGGTGGGTCCACCTTCTAACCAATCCCTTCTATCCCCAGACGAGTCTGACAGGCCTCTTGGGTCAGCACCTCCACCTGTGCTATTTTCACGTCTATGACATATGTGTCTGCCTCTCCCCCCTTGTCCCAAACCAATCTGGAAGGAGGAGGGCTGTTTGCTCTGTCTAATTATGTTGCTAAGCTCTCACTCACTCGGGTCCCATTAATTGATATTTCTAGCTCTGTGTACTCTAAGGATGAGAACCTCCTCCTGCTGCCATCCCAGGCAATAGTGGGGACTCTTGGGCCTCAGACCGACCATATTCAACACCACCAAAAACGATTACTTTTTATTTTTGTTGTTTTTGGAAGTATTTTATTCATGTTGTGCTTGGAGGCCTATTTCATGTTTATGTAATATGATGAATTAGCCTAATTTAACTACATGTTGTAAGGAAAATTAGCTATAACATTATCAAAATTCTCATTTTTGAATACTGGCCTTTTAACATTAATGTTCTAATTTTCTTTTCCTGCATGGTGCCAACAGACTGTTTAATGGATTTTAAATATTTATCAAATTAACCGATTGCTTGAATAAACAAATTCCATTAGCAGTTTTAGCAATGTACAAACACAATGTGGACTTTGAGCCATTCATATCCTAAGACCATTATTACAAAACCAGTTTAATTATGTACCTCTATTGTTATAATGTGTAAGTTTATGCCCCACATATATATATTATTTGTTAGTATTTTATATATTTACACTGTGGTATTAATATACATGCATATGCTATAAAACTGACAAAATAGAAATTGAAAAAATTAAAAGATGAAATAATGATAACCAAGCAATAATTCTATATATCTTATTGTGTATCATTCATTATGGATACAACAAAACTCCCAAGGAAATAATTATTAATATTTTTGTTCAATAAAATGTGATACTTTTCCCAACACTTGAATCAGGTTTGCCAAATACCATGGCCTCACTTTATCATTAACCATTACCTTAAGGCATAAGACACACTTAGATGAGATGCAAAAGCACTTGCCTAGTTATTTTCTGATCATTTCAATTTTTGTCACCCTCCCACTAAATGCCGTCATACTGACACTGTTTTTATTCTGCAGTTGTTGACAAAGTGCTCATGCTCTAAATAAGAAAAGTGTTCCTTCTGTTAGTTTGTGTATCCTTGTGCTTGTCCTGCTAGCAATATATTCAATCCATGGTTCTTTGTAGGGATATTTTTCAGCTGCTTGTCCTTTTTACGACTTACTTTTGTGAAAACTAGAGAGTACTGTCCAGAAATTTACTGAACCTGAAACAGGTGTGACTACAACCTATTAGAGGAATAAAAAAGATATTTGCCACATGTAAATCTCTTCTCCTCATTGAACTCCCAATCTCCCAAAAGGACCATCTTTTACCATGTGGGGCAATCCTCCATCTGTCCTTAGGATAAAGAGAAAAGACCAGTATTCACCCATGTATTAAATATGAGTACAATTGATTTTTCTCTATATTAAATATTACTCATCATGATGTTTTCTTCTTGAACCCTAATGGATTATCTTGTTCACCTTCTGGGGAAATACAAACATTTCATTTTGATACAACAAATTTAGGGAATGCAGAGACCAAATTAACACAGTCAGCCAGGGATACAAGCTAGGCCTTTGGAATGGTATCTGGGGACTTCCAAACTGTCTTAGTAGTAGAGCTAGGAAATACAATTTTGGTAAGAAGTTCTCTAATTCCAAACTTACCCTGGATGTGGACTAGTTCTATCTTTGGAGAGAACATGGCAACTTAGTTTCAGGAAACCTCACATCAAATTGCCCAAATAATGGATGCCATTTTATCACTTAGATAAGCAGTTAAAGTTGTCAATTTCTAAGTAAAAGAATATGTTCTACATGGTTTTTGTTTAGTTTAAATTTTAGCTTAACTGCAGAGGTATCTGAACAACTTAGCATACTCTCAGTGTATTCATGAACTATTAATTTATTTAATAAATATTTGTTGAGCATCTACTAATATTTGGTACTCTTTTAGGAATAAAAAAGTATTGTTTCTAGTGGAAAAAATAAAAGAGGAAAAACCTCCCTGACCTAATGAAGCACTCAGCTGTGAAGAAAACAAAATCAAGTAATAAAGAGAGACTGGTGTTAGTTTCTACAGGGTAATATTTGGAAAGACCTGATGAGGGGAGGGAGCAAGGCAAACATTTTCCCAGTGAAAAGGCATTCCAGTCTGAGAGAATAACAAGTGTAAGTACATTGGACAACAGTGAACTAGGCAAGGAGGCCAGGAAGCTGGAGAGGGGGAGAGTGGTTGAGTCTAAAGTCAGAAAAGAAAGAGAAGGTGGTGGGAAACAAATCTAGCAATGCCTATAGAGCAGGGGTGTCAAACTCATTCTCACCGGGGGCCACATCAGCCTCGCGGTTGCCTTCAAAGGGCTGAATGTAACTTTAGGACTGCATGAATGTAACTGTTCCTGAACTAGGGAAAAGGAGCTTGGTTCTACCTCTGGGTAGAAACAAAGTGCAGGGCCGGATAAAACAAGATGGAGGGCCAGCTCAAGCCCATGGGCCTTGCATTTGCCACCTGTACCATAGAGGAAGAAGCATGGACTTTTTTAAAAGAGGAAGAGCTGAGAAGAAATAAATAATTTGAAAAGAGAGGCATACTATTACATGGATGGTAAACAAATAAATCATTCTAAATTTGAACTAAAGAAGATAAAAGTAGAACCCTGGAGAGTAGTTATTTAGTAAGACATTGCAATACTGAAGAGACACTGGTGACTTGCAACTAATACAAATAATATTGAAAGTAAAATCTAACAAATTAATTTTCAATTAATAAAAAGAGAAGCAAGCAAGTAATAAAAAAGAAAGAGAGGCAAGGAGACAATGGTGGCTTAGAGTAATTCAGTAACTGTGAAGGCCCTGAAGGTTGGACCAGGTTTTGGCTATATTTTGAAAGCATCACAGACAGGATAAGAGCATGCACCCTGGAGCCAGATTACTTTCGTTTAAATCCCAGAGCTGCCTGTTGCAAGTTACATAGCCAGGTGCTGCTTAAACTTACTGTGATACCTTATCTGTGGAAAATGAATGCTTATATGCCCTATCTTAATTATTGAAAAAATTATTGTTGATGAATGTGCGCATAATGTGCACACCAGCTAGAATAGTGTGATCGCATTGTAATCATCCTTAAGTTTCTGCTACGGCTATGGGGTGAAAGAGGAGCAGGTGAGTTCATGATGAGTCCATGCCTTTGGTAGGAGCGACAGGAGTAATGGAGGCGTCTTTTACTGAAATGGAGGTGAGTGAAGGTGTAAGTGTGGGGGAGAGTGAAAACAGGAGCAGATTCAGATGAGGTAAGTGTGTGATGACCCAGAGCCATGAAAGTGAATGTATTTTATAGGTATATTTCAGATGACAGATCCAGAAAAAAAAAACAGAAAAAGTAAAGTTTTCGACATTTATGTAATTTTAAAAAGCTGTGGAATTGGATGCAATCATTGGGTGTGTGATATACTTGGGGAAAAGGAAGCTGAGTTCTGTGTATTACACAGTGTAGAAGGGGTGTCAGCAAAAGGCACTGAAAAGTGAGGCAAGAGCAGAATTTCCGTGGTGGCATGGGGCTTGTACACCAAATAAAGAGTCTGCTTCTGTAATGAGAGTGATTGAGTCTCCCAATTGCTGTGGATAAGTCAAGTAAGATGAGGGAAAATCATTGTCTAGTTGATATAATAACCAAATTTTAATGACAACTTTAGCCATAAATATTCAATTACCTGCTATGAGTTTAAGAGAGCTAGGAAGATGAGAAATTGGATATGCAAAATATAGATAATGCTTGAAAGAGTTTAACTGTAAACAAGGGAGAGCAATGTGGTTGGTGATAGTGAAGAGAATGTGTGGTCAAAAATACATATTACCTGCCTGTTTGTTTTCCACCTGGCTCTTTCAAACAAAGAAGAACAATATGGCATTTCTACTGTTGTACCTAGTATCCTGGGAAAATCTATGTTTGGTATATTTGAAATATAGTAGTTATTTAATTTGAAATGTTGACTGAAGCTTTAATTTCTTCTAATTTTTGTGTTCCAGCATAATTTAGCAACATGTATTCTGGTAATGAAGACCTTAAATTCTATAATTTACCTATGCTTATCTCTGGAATAATTCTACCTTCTCGAGTTTAAAGTACTTCTTACTTAGTTTTAAAGAAAATACTCGTTTAAATAACAAATTCTCAATACATATTATTTATCCTAACAATTTTCCAATACTGCTCTTTTCTGCTATTTTTAAGTTTCCTTCCTTTTACTTTTTGATATTTTTCATGATCATTTATCTCCATCTTTCTTCAAAGTAATGCTTTGCTTATTCATGATCATATAATTTTCAACCATGTTGAAAACCAATATGGATTTTGTTCATTACCACAGATACCCTCTTGTTATTGTCCACAATCACCTTTTTCATTCAGGGTAAGTCAGGGACTGGGCTCTGCTTAGCAACAGCCCCACACGTTTGCTCCTCTGTTCCGAGGGGAGTTTCCTGCGCATGCTCACATCCCTTTCCATCCAGCCTCTGCACAGAGGCTTTATCCCATGTTAACACCACCCTTGGTTTTACTGAGGACCTTGAATTTATCTGAGAGTGGATACATGAGAAACAATAATGTTGTGGGAGAACCTGGTCTGACCTCTATGTGTACCTGAGCCCTGAACATGACAGAGAAACTACACTTAGCCTGCAACAAAGACTAAAAAAAAGAAATGGCTGTAGTGATGGCAGATCTGAAACACAGCTGCCAAAAATAAATAAATGTAGAGGGACAGCTTTCTTTGGAAACTATCCATAATTACATGCTTATGCTTATGTAGCTTTAGTAAAGTGAAAAAAGCTTGTTATGTTTTTATGCATATCACTAAAAAAATCTTTGTACGATTTTTAGTTTGTATACTGCATGTGTATATTGATCTACCTACCTGTGAACTTTATTGCAAGTGATTTCTTTCAATAGAAAAATATTTACAAGATTTTAATTAATTTTAAAATACAGAACTCTTATTTTTTCAGTGTAAATAAAATCACACTGATATCATTACTGAAACCTCATATTTAACTAAAAACCCTTCTTTTAAAATTCATGTTGATCTCAGTGTTTAAAAGAAGTCAACTGATTTTTCTCAATCTGTATTCATGTTGTTCAATATTTTTTAATTTTTTCTGCAAATATACAGTTTTATACAGTGAAATATATTAAAACATATTCTGCAGTCTTTTATTATTAGCTAGTAATAAATTACATAATAAAAATGCAAAAAAAAGAGATTTGGGGCCAAGATGGAGGTGTAGGTAGAAATGCTTCACTTCCTTGTAAACCAAAAGAAGGATAACAACCAATTTAAAAGCAAAAACAACCAGAACTGCCAGAAAATGAAAATGTATGAAAGTCTGACAACAAAAAAGTTAAACATTCATCCAGACTGGTAGGAGGGGTGGAGACAGGCAGCTGGGCAGAGAAGACATGCAGCGCAAGGTGGTGGCTGGAGGATCAGGTGGTTCCACATTCACGTGCTGATAAGCTGGGGAGAACAACTGGGAAGTTAGACTGCAAAACCCAGGGTTTCAGCACATGAAACTAAAGACTCAAAACTTCTGGCTGTAAAAACTATGGGGTTTGTGGCTGCAGGAGAAACTCCCAGTCTCATAGGAGAATCTGATGGAGAGACTCAAAGATTCTTAGAACATACACAACCCTTCACCTGGGAATGAGCACCTGAAGGGGCAAAATCCACTTGTGGGAAGTGAGGAAAGTCAAGCAAGCGGAAAGTGAACCAGAAAGTGGAGCAAGAGCCTAGAAAGTGAGCAAGTGGCATTGTTCCTTCTCTGACCCCTCCCCCAGATATAGCACCACAAGCCGTCAAGTGGATTACCCCACATCGATGGATACCTAAGGCTCTACCACTTACAAAGTAACAGGTGCACCAAGAAAAAGAAATATGGCCCAAATGAAAGAACAGATCAAAACTCAAGAAAAAGATCTAGTGACAAGGAGATAGGCAATCTATCAGATGCAGAGTTCAAAACACTGGTAATCAGGATGCTCACAGAAATTATTGTGTTTGGTCTCAAAGTGAAGAAATAAATGAAAGCTATCTAAAGTGAAATAAAGGAAAATATATAGGGAACCAAGAGTGAAAGGAAGGAAACTGGGACTCAAATCAAGGATTTGAAACAGAAGGAAGAAATAAACATTTAACCAGAATAGAATTAAGAAACAAGAATTCAAAAAAAAAATGAGGAGAGGCTTAGGAACCTCTGGGACAACTTTAAATGTTCCAACATCCAAATCGTAGGTGTGCCAGAAGGAGAAAAAGAAGAGCAAGAAATAGAAAACATAATGAAGGAGAATCCCAATATGGTAAAGGAAATAAACATGCAAGTCCAGGAAGGCACAAAATTGGTAGGCACAAAATAGACACGAGGAGATTAAGAATAGTGTAGGTAATGGAGAAGCCAAAGAACTCATATGTAGAACTCATGGACATGAACTAAGGGGGAGTATGCTGGAGAGTGGGGAGTGCAAGGCAGAGAGTGATGAAGGGGAGAAAAAAATGGGAAAACTGTAATAACATAATCAGTAAAATATACTTTAATAATGCAAAGAAAGTATGCAGCAAAATAGTCTACAAGGGGATAATTTTATTGCAGAAAAATGTATGTATGATTTGACTTTTGGCTTTGGTTAGTAATACAGATAAGGAAACTTGAACAAAGGAAGAAAACCAGAATGTGAGTACAAATGCGGGCAGATGGGTAGACATGTCACAGAAATTTATTACATTTTATTTCTGATTAATTATACTTTCCCAGTTTAAAAAATGGTGATTGAGAAGCAAGATGAAGGTGTGATATAGTCTTTGAGGTTAGAAATGAAGAGGTAATAGACAAGGCACATAGAGTAGGATTTCTAAACAGGAAGAAAGTTGAGGTTACCAACCATGAGTTAAAAGTGGACCAATCAGTATTGCTGTGCATTTGCCTGAAGTCACTGTTGTGTATTTGCCTATCACATTATGAAATATTGTTATTATTACTTATTAACTAAAGTCAATGCTTTATTAAGATTTTGTAGTTTTTAACATCCTCTTCATTTTGCTGTAGTAATTCGTCCAGGAGGTTTCTGTACCTGCTGAACAGTTTCTCATACTTCTTTGATTTTTTTAATATATTTTATTGATTGTGCTAATGCAGTTGTCCCATTACCCCCCCTTCATTCCCCTCCACCCTGCACACCCTTTCCCACCCACATTCCCCCCTTTAGTTCATGTCCATGTGTCATAAGTTCTTTAGCTTCTATATTTCCCATACTATTCTTGCCCTCTCCCTGTCTATTTTCTACCTACCATCTATGCTACTTATTCTCTATACCTTTTCCCCCTCCCTCCTTCTCCCACTCCCCTGTTACTAACCCTCCATGTGATCTCCATTTCTGTGGTTCTGTTCCTGTTCTAGTTGTTTGCTTAGTTTGTTTTTGTTTTTGTTTTAGGTGTGGTTGTTAATAATTGTGAGTTTGCTGTCATTTCACTATACATGTTTTTTATCTTCTTTTTCTTAGATAAGTCCCTTTAACATTTCATATAATAAGGGCTTGGTGATGAGGAACTGCTTTAACTTGACCTTATCTGGGAAGCACTTTATCTGCCCTTCCATTCTAAATGAAAGCTTTGCTGGATAGAGCAATCTGGGATGTAGGTCCTTGCCTTTCATGACTTGGAATATTTCTTTTCAGCCCCTTCTTGCCTGTAAGATGTCTTTTGAGAAGTCAGCTGACAGTCTCATGGGAACTCCTTTGTAGGTCACTGTCTCCTTATCTCTTGCTGCTTCTAGGATTCTCTCCTTCATTTTACTCTTGGGTAATGTAATTATGATGGGCCTTGGTGTGTTCCTTCTTGGGTCCAACTTGTTTGGGACTCTCTGAGCTTCCTGGACTTCCTGGAAGTCTATTTCCTTTTCCAGAATGGGGAAGTTCTCCTTTATTATTTGTTCAAATAAGTTTTCCACTTGTTGCTCTTTCTCTTCTCCTTCTGGTACCCCTATAATTTGGATGTTGGATTGTTTAAAGATGTCCTGGAGGTTCCTAAGCCTCTCCTTATTTTTTGAATTCTTATTTCTTCATTCTTTTCTTATTGTATGTTTTTTCTTCCTTCTGGTCCACTCTATTGATGTGATACCCAGCTTTCGTTTCATCACTCTTGGTTCCCTGTACATTTTTCTTCATTTCACTTATTGTAACCTTCAGTTTTTCATCTAACTTGTGACCAAAATCAACCAATTCTGTGACCATCCAGTGCTGATCCTGATCATCAGTGCTTTGAACTGTGCATCTGATAGGTTGGCTATCTCTCCGCCACTTAAAAATACTAATTGTGGGGCTTTCAATTCTGTTTGAGCCATCTTTTTTTTTTTTTCCTTTTGTCTGGTCGCACCTGTTGTAAGTATGAGGGGTGGAGCCTTAGGTGTTCACCAGGGTGTGGCACCCCAGTCGCTGGGTTGTGACGTTGTAAGTGGGGGCGGGGTCCAAGAGGGAACAATGGCACTTGCTTCATTCTCTGTGGGACCTCAGTCACTTCCGCTGCTTCCTCCAAGCAAACTGGGCTCCTCTGGTGCCGATTCCCATGTGGGTGGGCTTGTGCACCCCATGGGACTTTCCAAGGACCCTCTCCTGTGAGTCTGGGAGTCTGTCCTTGTGGCTCAACCCCCACAGGTGTTCTCAATCAGTGTCTGGAGGCTCTATTTCCCAGCACTAGGATCCTAGGTTACGTACAGTCCCTTGCTTCACGTTTGCTGCCTTGCTGGGTCTGCCATTTGCCACCCCTCAGCCGGGGTCTGCCAACTGCTGCTTGCATGCTCAGGGTCTACCTGCTTCGATCTTGCACACCCCAGATGCCTTATGCACCTGGTCCCATTGCTCTCTTTTTCCTGCGCTGCAACGGGCAATCCGCATCTTGCCTGACTCAGCCCCTCTTACTGGTATGGATGAAGGTGTCTATTTTAATTTCTTGGGTGTCTGGCTTCCATACAGTTCAATTTTCTGTCAGTTCTAGTTGTTATTCTGTTTCTAAATTGTTGTTGTCCCTATCTTGGTTGTGCGAGGAGGCACAGTGTGTCTACCTATGTCTCCATCTTGGCTGGAAGTCCTTTTTTGATTTTTTATGATGTGTTGTTTCTAAATATTGCTTATTTTATTTATTTATTTTTGTCACTTTTTCTCATTGTGTTGTTCTTTGGGAAAATCACTCAGAACTGTATTCCACTAAACTAATTATTTCTTTAATTATATGTGGCCTATGGCTTATTCTACTCATTCATTTTTTAAAAAATTCAATGACCATATTTTCTCATTTCCAAGATTCTTCATAATTTGATAACCATGTATATTTAAATTCTATCTTTTTATAATTTATCATTTTTGTTAATTTTTTCTTTGATTTTTTTATCCCTGAAAATATAAAACATTTATTTTGAAGTCATTTTCAGTTTTTTCTATTATTTTTATTTGATCTGGTATAAATTCCAATTAATTTGGTTTGCTATTTTTCTTAGCATCAATTTGAATTTCCAAATTTTGGTTTATAAGTTCATAGTGAGTAGATATTGCATTTACTTTTTGTTTCTGCTTTATTCTTTGTGTGTGTGTGTGTGTGTGTGTGTGTGTGAAATTATCCATTCTCCCAATACAATGTTGTGTATCATTATCATGTATCTTCTACCCAGAACTTCTATAGTTCAGAGTTCCTATCCTATGGTGATATCCACGTATAACTTAACAGCATGACTGACAGCATAGTTGTATCTGGTTCATTCATTCCTCCTCTTTAAGTGGCAACTCTAAATCATACACCAGCCAGAAGATTCTTCACAATTTTTTCTGCATTTTTTCAGAGTAGAGAACCAACCTTATTTCTTTGCTTCGAAGAGCGATCCGGGTTCTGCATTGAAGGGATCCCATTTATTTCCTATTATCCCAAAAAAGACCTCAGTTCTTTCTTCTTCAGCTTGTTCCCTGGCTCTGAAACTAGCAAGCATAACTATTTAAACCCACCTGTTGATTTATGCTTATAATCTGTTTTGCCTTATAAGATGACTGTTTTGAACATAGGCTAATGGTTCCTTTAATTATTCCTTTTTTCTTAATATTTATAATAGCATTGTGTGTTTAGAGTAGAGCAGAAGGGCTGTAGAAGTCAAATTATAGCACCTGATTCACTGTTTATTGCCTAATATTTTCAAGTGAATTTTATATATACAGATATATAATGAAATTGAATATGTTGCTCTAGTTATTGGAAGAAAGTGTTTCATAAGTAAAAATTTTCAATGCTGTGTGTTCCTTTATAGGTAGATACAGCAAATTCCCTTGGGAGCTCTGTTACTTAATCCTGTGAATTGGATGATATATGAGAAAGAGCTTCTGTAATGAATAAGATGTTAATTATGGAGACTTACCGATTAGATGGTAGAAAATGCAATGCATTCAGTAATGACTATTACATAGTGTAATGGCTTTAGTAGATATTTAGAATGAGAACTACGTATTTTATTTGTCCTTGGTATTTTTCTACAGGGCTGAAGAAACTGCAGGTGTGTACAACCCACTGGGGCACCTGGATCATCCCCTCGACATGCACTGCATTCTGTACAGTATATTTTGGATCTTTTCCCATTTTAAATGATATAAATTATAGTTCTTTGTAAGTGGCTCCATAAGCAGAGAAAATTTCTTTTAAATTCATAATGGTATAGAAATATATGGATTGTAATTTATTCTTTCAAAGTCACACAGATTAGCACGTTAATTGTGGCTGTCTACATGGAGTCAGCCATTCTTTTTCCATTCAGTCATTTTTAACCTCAGATTTGCTGTCAGCATATATTCAGTAACCTGTACCTTCGGATGTGGAAGAAAGGCTTAAGGTCAGCAGTTCTATTGTTTGTATATTTCTAGCATCCTTCATGAAACATCTCTAGCAGGTGGTAATCCAACACGAGGCCCACATTTTCAAATCAAATTATAGCACAATGATCCATGAGGGGAGGTGAATTATCACCTCCATGTCCTAGTCCAAATGCTGTCTCTTCAAATATGTACCCACAATTGTCACTCTAAAGTGTCTCTCTTATTAAACATCTTCATTGCCCACCATGATGTAATAAATTCCGTGACTTTAATTGTTCACATCATTCTTCTTACACTTCTAGAGATGAATTGCTCTAGTATGTCAGCATTTTTCGTCAATGAGTTTCATTAAGAATTTAGCACAATATTCCAAATGAGAACAACCAGCACAGAAAATGCTACACCTATCATATCCTTTGCTCTAAACATTGTAATTTCTTAAGCCTGATCTATGACCTTTCCAAATATGCTTTACTTTATAGAATTTTGGATATTTGTCCTTTCTTTTTCTAAGTGCTCACAAATCAACCAATTGATGTCGAGTTCCGTCATCTTGGACATGACCAATATTTGACTTTGTCTAACCTGGAGATCAAGTCTAGACTTCATCTTCTCCCTTTCTGAGACTTCCAATCAGTATTTTTAATGCCTTCACCACCTCCATCATTCTCACACATATTTCATCTAAGTTTAATGCACTCATCAATTCATTCAGTGCCTGAAGATGTAATTTGAGCCAGGAATCTTAAACTTACTCAGCTAGCCAGGGGCTCTCTTAAGATTTTTCTCAGTATTTTGGCTTATTTTGTTACTAAATGTTTTCCTTAATTTGGTTTAAAATTATCTCATTCCCAAATTACAGAGAAAATGCACTCAAAATAACATTTTAGGACTTTATCGTAATAAATTTCAGGGGGGGGGGGTGACCATCTTTTCTCAGCATCAAACCTATGAGTTTTCTGTTCGTTTTTCCCTCTAGATATATCTAAGACATTATTTTCCTGTCCTCTACTTTTTTAGCAAGCAGTAGTTATAGTCTAAACTTTAGGTTCTGTAACACCATATTTACAGACGTCTGGTATTTGTATTTGTCTTGGTTATAAACTGCCTTTCCATTTTTCTTAAACTTTAGATATATTAATTTTAGAATTTTGTGTTAAATATTTTAATATGAAATCATTTTTATTTCCATTGGATCCATTCAAAATTATGTTTCAGGGATATAATTTAAGATATTTAAAATATTTTTATGATCTCATAAAATTCAGACATAGATTTAATTACTGTATTTTCTCCAGTTAAGTCAAGGACACATGTCCAAATCATTCAAAAATGTTATTTCCTGGATCACTAATTTCAGATCATACTGCTTCATTTTACATTTGATTTTTACCAGAGAATCCATTTGTCTTATTGAAAATTAGTCTAGTACAATAACAACCTTTATTGTTGCTTTTATAATATTCTGGGAAAGAAAATTGTACACAGGGACACAAGACAGGTCAATGGTTTAGTAAAAGCTCTCCTTTAAACAGTCACAGCATTCCAGCAGCCTGCTGTTTTACCCCTGTCATCTCTTGTCTCTAATTTGGTGTTTTCATTAATGACACATCACTCGTTCTTTTTTAACAGTTCACAGAGTTTGCACATTATGTTAAGATACTGCTGCTGATTCCTACTTTTGGAGGAGCAGGGATAATGGGGAAGTTAATTAACATCACTGTTCCTGAAGTATCAGTTGCCCCGAGCACATACCTGCTTTCCCTTGATGGGAGAAAAAGCTGGGGGTTGGGTGGAGGGGTGGAGATCTACATCTAACGAAGGAACACACTTGTATTTCTGTTTTCTAGCAAATTTATTCTGCTGTTTATCGACTATCTGTGTAATCCCCATTACCACTTCTACCACAGTGTTGCCTTGAGGTTTTGTTGTTTTGTGGCTTTTTTTTTCTTTTAGGTTTATAGTCATCATTCTATTGTAAACATGTTGAATAGCAAATACTATTACCGTTTTACAGATGTGTTCCTAATTTCAAGAAGAGTGCAGGAACATAGTAAAGTCTCAAGAAGAACTTGTTTAAAAACTGGCCAAAGGTGATCTGGATTATAGTTTTGTTTCCCATATGGATAAAGTTTATGTTTACATTGAAGTGTTAGAAAGAGGAGAGGGGGGTGGAGGGAGGGAGACGGGTAGAGAGAGAGAGAGAGAGGGAGAGAGGGAGAGAGAGAGAGAGAGAATTTGTCTCTAATTAGAAACAAGTTTACCTTAGGAAGAGAAGGTAAAGATTCCTAGTTACAATCCTTTGAAATACAAAGAAATCACTCCATATTTCCTACCCCTTTGAAATGTAAACATACCTCAGGTGAGATATGATTACAGAATATATATATATATGTCTCTCCAGGTCCCTATTCAATTACCCTTTAATTTCTAAGGCTTGTTCTTTAGCACAGATTTTATTTGAAGTTATTTTGACCATTCCATTTTAAGATAAATTGACTTCATAGAATTAGTGCTCTGTCCTCTTCAATTATCTGAGTTTTTGTAGAATTGGTATTAGTTCTGCATTAAATGTTTGGCATAATTTTAAAGTGAAACAATTTAGGCCTAGAAGCACCTTTGTGGGAAATTTTTAACTAAAATTTTAATTTCTGTAATTGGCATGGAATATTCTAGTTATGTGAAACCAACTTTTAAGTTTATTTCTACTTCAACCAAATTTGGAGGAATGTGTTGGATAACATGTTTTTCAGACTGTTTATGTGAGATTATGAAGATTTTTAATGTGTTGTGCATGCTCAATAGAAACTACATGAATGATAATCTTTTAAGAGACTATGTCTTGTAACTAACAATTTTTTTTTGGTACTAAATTTCAGGTAATTCCTAAGGAGTGGAAATTTGTCAACAATTTGAAAGAAAGAAGTTTGAAATGTTAAACTTAATTTGAATTTATGGGAATAAAATTATTCATAATATCTAGTTATCTATAATCATAATGATGATTTTTGATTTCTCTTTTTCCTGAGCTTTCTGTCTAGATTTATGAATTTTATTAATTTTATTATAGAATTAATTTTACTTTATGGTCATCTTTCCATTGTTTGTCCTCTATCTCATTGATTTCTGCTCTGATCATTTCATCAAATTGCATTATTTTGGGGTTTCATTTTTTCCTTCTTAATCTAATATCTTGAAGTCAAAGCTGAGAGCACTAGTTTGTGATTATTTCTCTTTATTGCCCTTAATTTTCCTAAGTATTGATTGGCAGATCGCATTAATTTGGTCAGGTGGTTTCATTTTTATCCTGTTAAAAATACTTTCTACAGTAATATCATTTTAAATTTTTTTGACCTGTAGGTTATTTAGAATTGTCTTTTTCCCTCATATATTTTGGGGTTTTCCATAGACTTATGTGTTATTTGCTTTTAAGTTAATTCCAGTACAGTCTGAAAGCATACTTTAGGTTCTTGCACTCCTCTTTAATTTACTGAGGCTTGATTTATGCCAAGTTGATAAATGTTTCATGTGTAATTAATTGTTGTTGAATGGAATAGTCTGTAATTGTCAATTAGATCAACTTGGTTGGTAATGTTCTTCAAGTATTCTATGTCTTCATTGATTTTATGTCCATTTATTTTCTCAATAGTTGGGAGAAGGGGATTGAAATTTCTAACTGTAATGGTAGATTATTTCATATATTCAATAAATTGGCTTAAATTTCATATACTTTGTAGGTCTGTTTTTAGATGCACAAATATTCAAGATTATTAAGTTCTCTTGATGAATTTACACTTTTCTTATTATGAGATGACTTTCTTAATATCCAGTAATATTATATGATTTGAATTCAAAATTATTAGTATTAACATAGTAATTCTACCTTCTTTTAACTAGTATTTGTATGGTTTATCTTTTTCAACTTTTGCACTTTTAATATACTTTTGGCTTTTTTCCTCATAGACAACATATAAAACTTGCTTTTTAATCCAATTTGATAATCTCTGCCTTTTAATTGAAGCATTTAGACATGTATTGTATCACATTATTTATGTTCTATTTGCTTCATCTATTCCTTTTCCACTTTTCTAGTTTTTCCACTTTTTTTTTAGTTAGGCATTGTGATATTTGTATTTTATCACTTCAACTGTATTTTCAGTTTTACCTCTTTGTGTTGTTTTTTAATGATTGCTTTAACTTATAACAGTCTAGTTTCTAGAGAGATTACATGACTCTACATAGTTTATAAAAAGTGTAAAATAACATACTTACATTATTTCCTTCCTAGTCTTTACAAGTATGTTACTATATATGTTTATGTATATGTATTCATTTTTATATTGCACATGTGTGGATGTATTCAAATGTATGTGTGTATGAAAGTTTTAAATTCCACAATACAATATTATTTTAAGCATCCAGTTATCTTTAAAAGAGACTTAAGTAGTAAGAAACATATCTCATATATTTATGTAATTACAATTTCTGGTGCTCTACATTTCTTAAATGTAAATATATATTTTCATCTGGTATTACATTTCTTCTGCCTGATAAATTTTCTTTAACATTTCTTGTATTCTGTGTATTGATAATAAATTAATTTTCTCTATGTTGACAAAATTTTATTTTGGAATAATGTAAATTGATATATAATTAATTATTAATCACTGTAGAGTGAAAATATTTAAGACATTTAAAATATTATAAAATGGTGTTTTATATTATAAAATAATAAACATTATTATTACATATGAAATAGTATGGTTATATAATAATTATACATGTAAATATGTGTGTGCATATGTATATCCAATGAAGCTATCACTCAATTTCTCCTAAAGCATCTTCTGAAAACAAACAGAATATGAACACAAGAAAATACTTGAGTTTAGATATCCAGGGCTGCTAGTTTCAGAATCAGAAAGTGAATAGAAAATCCAAAAATGAAGATTCCTTTAGGGTAGTAGAAGTAAAAACAAGTACCTGGAGAAAGGGTCCTTACTGAGTCATTGAAATCAAGGTCTGAGATGAGGTTTGTATTCTGAAAACAGACTGAAAAAAAGGAGCAATGGATTTTCTGGCTGGTGTTATGACTTAGAAAAAAATGGCATTTAATAAGGTAAAAAGAAGGAGATATAGCTATGTATCCAACCAGCTTGACTATGTTATATGTCTGGAACTACAACTTATACACTTGTATAAAGTAGAAATTTCTATTTTAATTTTCCATGCCTTGAGGTAGCTAGGCAGCATTTTGTGTAATTTTAGCCTAGTCTTATAGGACATTCATTTTATTTATTTATTATCGAATTTATTGGGATGACATTTGCCAATAAAATTATACAGGTTTCAAGTACAACTCAGTAAAACATTATCTGCATACTGCATTGGACACTCACCACCCAAAATCACATCTCTTTCTGGCCCCATTTATCCATATAATCTCACTTATATGTGAATCTAATCAATAAAACGATTTAAGAAACAGCATTGTTACATATAACAGATTGACAACTGTCAGATAGATGGCAGGGGAGTTAGGGGAAGACAGGCCATTAATTTTAAAGTCAGCTTTATTTAATGAGCACTTTATCCAATTCACAAGTTCTTCATATACAATATATATGTACATATTAGTGTATGAGGTCTGTCCAGAGGTTATCTAGCCCTGTAACATGAAAAAGAGACATTTATTGAAGAAGATGCTGGATATAAGAAACATTGCACATAGGACAATGACACCACAGTCCCCTTCAAGTAGGAAACCTGGGGCCTCACACACCTCTCCCAGCATCTCTTCCACTGTCCAAAACACTGCAAATTCCTTCGTTGGAATGACCATCAGCTGCCTGACTGTATTTTCTTGAATCTCATCGATGGTCTGAAATCTCTTCCCTTTCAAAGGTGATTTTAGTTTTGAGAGAAGTCAGAAGTAGCAGGGCACCAAATCTGTATTGTAGGGGGCTGAGGCACGTGGGTGATTTGATGTTTCACCAAAAACACTGCAGAGGACGTGGTGCATGAGTGGGTTCAGTGTCATGATGAAGTTGCCAATCACCAGTTGCCCATAACTGTGGCCTTCTGAATCATCCAAATAGTTTCTGCAGAGGAATGTTCAAGCTGAATGTAAAATTTGGTGAAGATTTGTTGCTCTACTTGCTCAGTCATTTTGAATGTGATGGCCACACAGTACACATGCTCACTCAATGGATTCACCCCCACTGACCAGTACAGTGAAGTAGTCATTGTTCACACATGCACATTCCAGGCCACTCTACTTGGCTTTCAGGTTACATCAAGGTTGTGCAAACCATTCTTGTTGTATTAACAATGGCTGGACATTTTCCAGACAGATCTCAAATGTATATATAAATATATACATACATACATATATTTTATATTTTTATAGAAGTTCTTGTTTTAAACTGACTTTTCTTATCTCATTAAAATGAATTTTATATTACTCCTGAGTTCTCCTTTCTGTTTGTTTTCAATAGAATAGGCATGACTATATAATAATCATAAATTTAGAATGATATTTTGTTGTACAACTCAGACTTTGAATAATCTGCTATTTTGTTTATGAAAATGATTAAAGAAGCATAATGCACCTTGATTTTTGGGCCATAAATTTCATATTTTATTTATTCACATTATCATTTTTAATATATCTGTTGACTTTGAAGCGGCTTTCTATATGACACAGAAAGAGTATATTTTTATTATAATGGCATAACCATGCGTTTTTATTTCTCAGGAGATAAAATTAGGCACTACTCAAATCAAACAATCGAATTAGGGAAATAAGATTACATGACACCTAATTATACTGGCACATACAAAAATTTTCCTTTTCATTTTAAATAAAATAAAATGACATTCTTGCTTTATCATTTCTCATACTTAAAAAATAAGTCTTCCTTGAGATGTGCATCCTCTCCTAGTGTGGTGCCATTAGCCTTAAAATCACTGCATGTCAAGCAAAAATACATTTTCAAATTTCTGTAACATTAAGTATTAGTTATTCTATAAGTATAAGTTATTATGGAAATATGGAAGTTTTTTTAAACATCACCAGTGGTAAGTCATCTTGATAGCATAAGTCCTTAAAATAATGTAATGAAAATGGCAGTTAACCTATATGGCTTTTCTCCTCAAAACCTGCAACCACAATCTAACCATGAAGAAACCATCACATGAAGCAAAACTGGTAGTCCACAAAACAACAGGCACGTACACCTCAAAACTTCCAGACTAATGTCATCGAACACAAGGAAAAGAAATAGTCAAGAAAACTTTTAGGACATATGACAACTTAATATAATATAGTATTCTATATATGAGATTCTAGAACAGAAAAAGGACATTATTTAATAAGTAAGGCAAAAATATGAACTTTAGTTAATGAAAGGTACTTATTGGTTTATCAGTTGTGACTAATGTAAGGTAATGCATGGTAAGATTCAATAAGGAGATAAATGGGGTCCAGGTATATGGAAACTCTCTAATATCTTTGCAACTTCTCTGTAAATCTAAAACCATTCTAAAATGAAACATTAGTAAAACTGAAAGGGCACTATTTATATAAGATGGAAATGAAGTTTATTTTCATTTATAAGAAAGCAAACATATCTCACTCTGCAATGAGTTATGTTAAAAAATAAAAAAAATAGGGAGATAAACTATCTAGACATTTACTTAAAGAGGAAAAATATTTACAAAAAGGAATTTGACATTCTTTCAAACTTGAAGGAAACTTTACAAGATTAGATCATTTGAAAACACATAAATTAGTCTCTTTGTTTATAACATTTGTATATTTGAAGGTTTTTAAAAGACCTTCAAAAGAGAATAGAGACCTTTTAAAAGAGAATAGGTTTCAATTATTGAAAAGGAAGAGTTTGAGGACTGGTACCAATCAGTAATTATGTTTTATTTTAACCTTCATTATATCTAAATTCATATAATTGTGATAATGTATTATACTTTAATTTATGTTTTTATAAATATGCTAACCTAGAATTTTAACTCCGAAGAGGAGTTAATTTAATCTCCGAAGAGGAGATTAAAAAACTAAATAAGAGTAAAAAATAATAACAATCCATGCAAAATTAATAGACTGTATTTACTGTTAGATAAAGTCTTGAAAAAATGTTGTATATACTTTATATAAAAAATACTGAAGCCCTATAAAATGTAAGAAAGATTATATAACAAGCTGTAGTATTCAAGATAATATGAATATTGCCTTGAATATTATCTTAAGACTAAGGTAGGACCTGTAATTTAATACTATACAATATACTACCAGTTATTTTCAAGGTGTCTATACGTATCATTGAAAGAGTGAAACAATCAGGTAGATCAAGTACTTATAGATTACTTACTGGTATATGTAAACATTCAACTATAAATTTTAAGTCATACAGTTTTTTCAGGAAATATGTGAAAGAGATATGAGATTTTTATAAATCAGATTGTTTGATACATAGTTTATTTGAAGTCATGATATCTAACAAATAACATCTTTGATTACAATGAAGCATAGGAATAAGACAAAAATAAAAACTGATAAAAACTTAAAATTGCAGTCCTGGGTGGTGTGGCTCAGTGGATTGAGTGCTGGCCTGTGAACTGAAGGGTCATCAATTCAATTCACAGCTAGGGCACATGCCTGGCTGTGAAGGGTCATCAGTTGGATCCACAGCCAGGGCCATCCCTGCTTGGGGGTGTGTGAGAGGCAACTGACCAAGGTATCTCTTGCACACTGATGTTTCTCTCCCTGTCTTTTTCCCTCTCTGTACTAGTAAATGAATCAAATATTTTTTTAAAAAATTAATTTAAAATTGTAAAAGTGTAATAGTTGTAAAAATCTGAGTTTTTAGTTTTGAAGTTCTCAGTTGTTAAAAATTCATAATGATTATGGAATTATTAAATATTAAGAAGCTATGCACAATGAACTGTAAAGTCTCTCCTTTTAGAATTTAATCAATAGTTATATATGTTTTTCTATTTAATTTCATTTATAAAATGCACAGCATAATTTCATGAAGAAAATTTAAATCTTGCAAAATCTTATATAGCTACAGTTGAACAAATATGTTTTGGTTTCCTCTCACTCTCTCTACTTCTATCTCTCTAAACAGTATACATGTTTGAGAAACATAAAGTGATTTTAAACAGTTGGATCAGCTGGAATTTTATTTTAGCATATCAAGAAAGTCTGCATCTGGGCAACCTATTAGGCAGTTTTGCTCAAATTTTCTGTAGTTAATCTTAAGTTGCATGGCTAAAGCTGTTATAAGTCTTATGTTCTATAAATTATTACCAGTTTCCTGAGGGTTTATTTTAAAATAAGGAGACAAAACTACATGTTTTATACTACTATATTTTTTACCAAATAACCAAATACTATAAATTATTAAAATATTTTATTAGTGTTACATTTATATTTTAGACCACGAGTTTTGAATGTACCAAATAAATTATTATACTTAATATGTTTCTTTATTTGAATTTTGAAATGAACTTGAAATGATGATTCCAGAAAAAAAAATATACGACTTGTTTAATTCCCATGATCTCTACTGTGCTTCAAATAAATACTTAAAGGCATTTCAACATCAGGGACAGTTAAGGTTAGCAGGCTATGATATTTCAACACTCTGCATCCTTCACATCTGGCATTCTTCTCCATGGACCAATAGCACTTGCCTGATTGATATAGTAAGTCAAATAGCTTCCCCAAATATTTTGCAAGTTCATATTCTCCTCCCTTATTCCACTGGTTAAGGAAACATCAATTAAAGTATCTACATTCCATGTAAACTCTTACCTGCTAGAGTGCTGCCACTCTGTCCTTCCCCAGGTCAACAGCAAGAAAAGGATACTCAGCAAAGCCTGGTCTGGTTTGGTTCCACATCTTTCATCTGCCCCTTTCAGCCTCCCCAAAGCTGTTCCCTCTCCTGAATTTTCTCACTGCTACTGACAAGTTTCTGAAGATGTAAAACTGGACATTATCTCTATTACTTCTTTCCCCATCCTCTTCAAGATAAAAGTCATTCAGTTAATGTACATTGAAACAATGAATAAATATAGCTCTGAGTTCATATGGTGTCATCCTGACACCTAAACTTTCCATCTGACAACATGTGAATTAAGTTGGGGTTACAGTCCTTAGTGTTTACTATTTTCCATCTGCCACCCTGATTCCCATCAATTATTGTTCTTTACAGAGTGTGGTGTCACCAGTTTTAAAAGGTACCATCTTCTCACAAATTATATATTGATGTATTAACTTACTGAGTAGTCCATCTAAAACAATATGCAATTTTCTCCTTGAATGATAACTCTGCATACTCTACATGAAGCCTTGGTAGGATTTAGGCATATAGTTTCATCGCTGATCTTTTATATGCCCTAGCACATTGTGAAGAAGATTCTGAAGACAACAAGAAGATTGTTTGCAACAGGACTGGGACTTTATCAGGGTATATTAGGTTGCCCCGAGGACAACACCTGAGATGTGCTTCCTCCTGCAACAAGTCTTCTCCCTCACATTCCTCCACGTCATGGCTTACATGTTACGTCATCACAGAGAACTTTCTGTATCCATTCTTTTATACAATAATACACATCCCATGTCCCATCATTTCCGTTACTACCTTTAACTTTTTAAATGCTTTTATTATCTTGAATTAGAAGTAAAATAACTTATTAAGCAATTTCTTTTTGGTCTCACTACTGAAATGTGAACTACGTGAAGGCCTGACCTCTTCTATCTTTTGTGTCTACCCTTATGACTTGACATGCTCTGTCTTTGTTGAGCTTTTACTACAGAATACCATAGACTGAAGACTGGGAAGTTCAAGACCAAGATGCTAACATGGCCAACTTCTCACGAGAGCTTTTTCCTTGGTTCATAACCAGTGCTTTTTCACTGTGTCCTCACAATGTATAAGAGGCTCAGATCTCTAACAATCCTCTTTTACATGGCACTGATTCTATCCACGTGGGTCCTATGCTAGTGACTTAAGTACCTTCCAGGTCTTATCTCTTACTACCACCATCTTTGGTTGTTAAGATTTCGACATGTGAAATTCAGGGAGGGAGGTGGTACAAACATTCAGTCCATGATGTGGTTATACTTCCTTATGACATGAAACAGCCTTGTATTAAGTCACATGTCTTCCAATTTCAGTGAATGATAACAATGCAGAATGAAGTTCATCTGACCAAGATTCCACTTGAATTTTTGATAATATGAATAAGAACTATTTTGAAAATTATGAAGTCAACCCTTTCTGTTATAATTCTAAAATTTTTTCTTTGGTAAAATGAGAAAACTTCAACTTCAATTTCTACAAGATTCCACTATGAAAAATAAATCCATGCCATGGCTGGAATATAAAACTGTGGTATTCAGTGTAATCTGGAGAAATTATACCTGTTTAAAGGCATAGCAGTTACTTATACCAGACTAAAGAGGGAATAGGGCCTGCTTGCTAGGTGAGAATGAAGTGCTGTAATATTTTCTGGTCTGCAGAAAGAATTTTTAAATCTGGATACTCATTAATGTATTAATTAATGTCCAGGTTTTGGAGGTTAACATCAGCCTTCTTAATTATGCCAAAAATGTTTGAAGAGGACTGTGACCAGCAGGTGGTCAATTTTTAGCCACAGAGCGTCATGCCCTTATCCGCCTAAGGTCCTTTCAGAATCTCATTTTTACTCATATGTACAATATTTTGAGAAATACCATATGGATTAATATGTGAAATTTACAATAGTGGTTATTATGCCAATAATTAAAAGGTATTGTTTAAAACTTTAAAATGCACTCTTTGTAAAATTTAACTCAGTCCTTATCATTTTCTTCCTGAGAAATTAATGTGTTTTTATCTTCCAAATACTAAGTAATAATTAAGTGTTAATTATTACATAAGTGTTAAGTAATAAATAGTGTTCTATTTATGATAGGTACAGAGAAGTCAGTTTATTCAACTCCAGGACATATGTCGATATGATGGCATGGATTCTGGGTGACTTTAATTTACAGCATTGTTAAATTGTAGTGGAACTTGAGATATACTCCAAACCAACCTCTGACAATTTTTTTTAACACTTGTATCTAAAATGCACATCTCTGCATGTGTACTGTATGGAACACAGCTCTGAAGTGTAAGTGTTGCCTGTTTTGTTCATATTGCATGCTAATAGTACCCAGAAAAGTGCTGGTATATGTGTTCAATAAATACTTGTTAAAAAATGAATGAATGAATCTATTAAGTTCTAAATTGGAACCTGCTACTAAGTACTTACATGAAGTAGTTATCTGATAAAAAGCCATTTAAATTTTTCATACATGTGCTTTAATTCTTATCTTACAAAATAATGAAATCAAGACTCAAAGAAGTTACAAAATCTGCCAATTGTCACACACTTAAGATAGCAACATACCTCTCAAAATTCTGTGTTATTTCCATTATTCTATCATTCACAGTGACTTTAAATCACTTATTATTGGATGATTGTGGAAGTGATTAATAGTTTATTAAAGTTGCTCTAATTGTTATGTCTAAACATAAAGAAAAGAAACATCTCTTAGCACAATCTTTCTTAAAGAGCAATTATGTTAAGCAAGTTAACAAAGAATCGGTAGTGTGGATGTTAAGATTCATGGTAGTAATAAGATGTGCAAATAGGAAACACAGTTATTACTGTACATTTAACTTTTCAGAAACCCTTGTATTTTTAATAAGTTGATCAAAATTTTCAATTTATAAAAATAAGGAGGAGAAATACTTATTGTGCTACTTTTGTATTTCTGGTGCCTATTATGTTTATAAAAATTTCATTTGCAAACAAAAGGCTAAGCATAATCATTAGACTTTAATTTCCATGTTGCCAATATAAACACTAACTCTAAATTCTAATTAAGATCTTGAGGAAGATTTTGAACCAGAATTATAGATATTAACAGTTGCTTTGTCGTGAATGCCATCATGGTAGAGGATATATGGAGAAAGAAACCTGGTAAAATGAGTAACTCCTAAATCTACATTTTAAAAAAATTATTGTGATGAAGAAAGACATACTGAGACTTTAGAGATATAAGTTTTTCTTTTGTTAAAAATAACCTAGAGTGGATTACTCACTTTCTGTTTCAATCTGCATTAATGCTCTTTGACCCTACTGGGATCAGTATTGCTTTCTAGAAGAACGCGTGCCCTTCTCAATCTTATTAAGACCGAAAATAAGTTGTCAATTTCTTTTTGTTGGCCACTACTTTTGGACCCTTACCTCAAGCAAGGAACTATTCAAAGTGTGTCAACTAATTTAATCTTCAAAAAACCCTCTCCTTATTGAATGTTATTACAAATATTTCACCGAGTAAAGCAAGATCCTGAGTAGTCAACAATTTGCCAAATGTAGGAGGAGGTAGAACCAGGATTCTATACAGAGTTTTCCTGCTTTGAAAACACATATTCTTTATCATCTCCTTAGATTTAGCCAGTTTGAGTCTTTGAGGCCAGGATCTACCAAAGAGGTTCCCACTACCCCAAAAGTCATATAGAATAACAAAGAAACCAGGTTTAACAACAGGATATGTGTGAAATCAACACTAACTTGCTTCTCTTTACAATAGGGGACCATTACAGGCTGAATATTGTGGCCTTCCCCCAACTCATACATTGAATCCCTAATTCCCAGTGTAATGATACTTAGAGGGCATTAGGCTTTGATGAGGTCCTGCCTATAGGATCTCATGAAGGGATTAGTATCTTTATACTATTAGGAGGAGATTACAGCTCTCTGTGAAGACACAGTAAGGAGGTGACCATCTAAAACACAAGAATGAGGTTCTCACCAAAAGTCAGATTTCCTGGTAATTTGACCTTGGGCTTTCTAGCTTCCAAAAGTGCAAGAAATAAATACCTGGTGTTCAAGCCAAACTGTTAATGGTATTTAGTTACATACAGTGGCCCAGGCTGATGAAGACAAGAATCTGTTAAAACTTTTGATCCATCAGAATCCACCTCTACTACCCTTCAGAATTACTCCATTGTTATTACATTTCAGTGTATCACTTGCCCCGGCCTTTCTGACAAAAGAAACAATGCCTCATTTTTCTTTGTTTCTGTCACATTAAGTTTCCTGGCACACAATACATGTTTAGTAAATATTGTTATTTGTTTATATATTTCTTTGTCTTGCAACTTGCAATTAATATACTCATTCCCAAAACACAATTAAATTGATTTTCTCATCTACTTCCATTCTGTCAGGAATTACAATGTTTAAAACAAACTCATTTTTTTATTAGTGTGAATTTCAATGACAGAGCACTTTCAAATTGATGGAGTGGGAGTTTCTTGCTCTCCTCAAGGAAAGCGGACATAATTGCTGTCCTCCTGGGTCACCGTTGCTCCATCATTCTTCACGTTCCTGCCAGCTTCTTAGGATCATTTCACTTGTTCCTGGAGTAAGTGATCTTAAAGTGTACAAATGCTCAGTATCATTTTTCTGAGTTCAAAAGAAATGACATACTTTGATGTAGACAATTTTATAATGACCAGAATAATAGCAGGGAGAATGAGGAATGTTAATTTTTTCAAACAATATTTTGTATGATTCTTAATATTCCTATGTTTTACATCTATGTTAATAAAATAATGCTTATGACCATCACTGAGACCCCGAAACGCTGGTCTAGTAAAATTGTTAAAAATAATAAGGGTTTTCGATAGAGTTGAAGCATGCTCTTTAACTTTATTGCTTCACTGAAATAGCAGTCCATGACAGATTTAAGACTGTTGTTGCTATTTTTTTTAATTGGTGTTTTTCTTTCACTGACTGGCTTAATTCACTTAGCATAATTTTCTTCTTTTTTAAGATTTTGTTTATTTATGTTTAGAGAGGGGAAAGGAAGGAGAAAGAGACAAAGACAAACACCATTGTGTGGGTGCCTCTTGCATGCCCCCTATTCCTGGCCCACAACCCAGGCATGCGCCCTGACTGGGAATCAAACTTCAACCCTTTGGTTCACAGGCTAGCACTCAATCCACTGAGGCATATCAGTCAGGGCTAGTATAATTTTCTTCAGGGTCACCCATGGTGTTGCAAATTGTGAGAGTTTCTTCTTTTTTTACTGCTACAAAGCATCCCATGGTGTAAAACCATCCCACAGCTTTTTTGCCCACTTATCTCTTGATGGACATTTAGGTTGTTTCCAAATCTTGGCTACTGTAAATGGCACTACCATAAACATAGGGGTACATTTTTTTTTGTATTGGTGTTTCAGGATCCTTGGATTATATTCCCAGAAGTGGAATCACTGGGTCAAAAAGGAGTACCACTGACTTATGCCATACACAAAAATAAACTCAAAATGGATAAAAAACTTAAATGAGAAACCATACAAATCCTAGAAGAAAACATACGGAGTAAAATCTCAGATATTCAACTTAGAAATGTTTTTGCCAATATACCTCCTAAGACACTGGAAACAAAGTAGAAAAAAAATGGGACTACATCAAATTAAGAACTTCACCACAGCTAAAGAAACATCAGCAGATGAATAGGGAGCCCACTATATTGGAGAACACTTTCACCAACTATACATCTAAAAAAGATTCAATATCTGAAATATACAAAGAACAAATGCAACTCAATGCCAGGAAGACAAACAACCCAATTAAGAAATGGATAAAAGACCTGAATAGACACTTTTCCAAAGAGGACATAAAGAGTGTCCATAGATATATGAAAAAAAAAAATAGTCAACATCACTAATCATTAGGGAAATGCAAATTAAAACCTCAATGAGATATCACCTTTCACCTGTCAGAATGGCCATCATGAATAACTCAACAAACAATGAATGTCAATGAGCGTATAAAGAAAAGGGAACCCTAGTGCACTGTTGGTGGGGATGCAATCTGGTGCAGCCACTGTGAAAAACAACATGGAGTATCCTGAAAAAATTAAAAATGCAACTAACTGCTACTTTCCTTTTGAAGAACAAAAGATACACAGAATATGTAATATTTGATCTTAGGGCCTCATATTATAATCACAAGAAACAAGAAATTATTTTTCAGCATTATTTATAGAATATTGATTAAATTAGTTAAAATAACTAATTTACCCAAGGTGCCAAATAATTATTTGATATATGTAATAGTAGAATTTGGAATTAAATGCAGGTTTATAGATGGAGTGTTAAATAAGAATTGTATCTGCAGATCTCATTATTCAACCCATAAAATGCTGGATCATAGTCAATGTGATTGTTTTAAAGTATACAGTGTATTTTTAATTTGTAGGACTAAACATAATCTTATTAATTGATCACTCTTGTTCTCATTATATTCTGGGACTCACATGGGAAAGTAAAATGGAATTTTTTTCTGAAATGTCTAGTAAATTCAGAAGAGAATGACTGAGCAGTTATGTATGAATGTGTGTATGTGTTAAAAATTCAGGAAAATGGTTTATTCTTATGAGTACAGAAATTATAACAAAGAACAGCATATAATAATTTAATAAAATTCTTACCACTTGGACTTGTCCCCAACATTAACATACCTATTTTGACTTAGGGCTAGATGATAATATTTTCTCATTCATCAAGTTCCTACTAAATATGTCATTTTATAATTAAATAAACTATGCTGCATTTGACTTCATATATTTAAAATGAAAATATTTTATAGGAATAGATTTTTAACACATAAACTTTTCCTTGAGATTCAAAACAAGATAAATAAACTTACTTAACTGGATGAATTCATTGTTTACCACAATTCAATCAATTGAACTCATTTAGAAAAGAAGCATTCATTCAAAAAGAAACACTGTAGTAAAGAGTAAACAGTTCCTTTTACATTGAAAAGTTACAAAAGCCCAAACACTGGTCTATAAAGAAAAAATGAGTGAAAAAGCAAAACAGAGTTCATTTTTACTAACAATTACTGCTATTTTCATTCTAATGTTGCAGAGGGTTTCTTTAAATAACTTTTTTTCTTTTTAATGAAATAAATATATATCTCCCCTGGGTTAGGTAGTGCAATGCAGTGTTATTTGGTGATGCAGACACTGGCCTGCAGTGTCCACATCATTATGGATGAAATGAAATATTCACAGGGACTACCAAGTCCCATGGAGGAAAAGGGACAGCATGGCTTTTCTCTCAAGGGGAGAAAAAGGCCACTGCCTCCTCTATGACAGGCCTTTATTAGGTTTCTCTGCCCATTACATGATGGTCCTCATTTACTATGCACAGATTCACTTTAGGTGGTTACCTTTCACAGAAAACAAAGGAGCCAATACCACTAATCTCATCACGGAAGAGGGATATTTGCAAATGAAAAGGCAAAAGTAGTTGACCTGGTTACACTCATCCTTGGAAGGTTTGGCATGATTTTTAGGAAGTTACTTTGCAGTAAGTGTTCTCAATTCAGAGTGAGGGAGTTTTAACAAGAGCAAGATTCATGGCAGCCTAGGTACATTGCAGGCCTGATTCCCCCACAGAGGAACCTATCTGTGGGCGTGGGTCCTGTGCATCTCTGAGTGGGAGCTCGGCCCACACCACGTGGAACAGTCTCCTACAATTTGGAGAAAATGCGTTGGCCTTTTAGTGGTGGAAATGGGACCCTTATTCCTGAGAAATGCAGCTGTGAAAATACAAAAAGTAAATTGAGCTAAAGAAATTTCTTCCCACTACCTGTATCAAACAAATTAGAGGCATATTCAATTGCTGTTTGAATCATTTACAACTGGTAATTGTCGTGATGTAATGTGTCATTTGCTATTACAGTCAGTTTTTTCATTAGGTTTTAAGCTTAATTTCAGAAATGAATTCATATTTTAAGCTTAGAACACCTGGTCTATGACTAAGACATGTATCAATAAAACAATTGAACTGTTTGATGAGAGGAACATCCTTCTGGATTTAGTTGACATTTTGTGACTATGGGTGCTGATTGCTAAATGGCTTGGCTGGTTAGATACACTGACAATGCTTCAATGTACATATACCAGTAAATTCTTTTTTAGTGATATATATCTTAGTTTTCATTGAGTAAGAGTTTTGCTAGTTGTTTCCAAGTTTTAAAATACAGAAATTAACAGTAACTTAGGAGAATTTTAGAAAGTTAGTTGTGGAACTTAGGGGCCACAGTGCTAAATTCACCCACTCATATATCTGTAGGGATTTCACAAGCAAAAATTAGATCAAAAAGTTGAAATGGGAAGATCTTCAGGAGGTTTAACAGTAACAATATACATGTTCCTGAAAACTCCCCTTTTCTCTCCATTATCCCTTCCCACCTCCCCTCTGGTTACTGGCAGTTTGTTCTTAATTGCAAAGTCTCTGGTTATATTTTGCTTGTTTGTTTGTATTGTTGATTAGGTTCCACTTATAGGTGAGATCATATGGTATTTGTCTTTCTCCACCTGGCTTATTTCACTTAGCATAATGCTCTCCAGTTCCATTCATGTTGTTGCAAAGGGTAGGAGCTCCTTCTTTCTTTCTGCTCTGTAGTATTCCATTGTGTAAATGTATCACAGTATTTCGACCCACTCATACACTTATGGGCACTTAGGTGGCTTCCAGCAAGGGAAGGTATGATCAAGGGTAGGAAGTGGGGATAGCTGGGGTGGGGTGGACTGGTCGGGGGGAAATGAAGACAACTGTTCTTGAACAACAATAAAAAAAATAAAACCTGCTGAGCCTCAGCCTCCTGTCTGTTGTGACGAATAATCCAGTAACAATGTGATGTGCCCATCACATTGCCCACTGTGCTGTTAATGCTCAACAAATACTATACTGTTAACTATACTGTTTGGTGAGGGGTTAACAAACTACAGCATAGAGGCTGAATCTGCCTGCCACCTGTTTTTATAGATAAAGTTTTATTGGAACACAGGCACAAAAAAAAGTAACAATAGAACATTGTTTTTAAATGGTTATATTTAAAAATATACGATTTATCAAAAATGCCACATTTACATTTTTGACATATGTCATTTCAATTTTCTGGAGAATAATGTACACCTATTTTCAAGCTGACATATTGATTAAAATAATATCAGGATGATATTTTAGTCATAATCTAGTTTAACACTTGTGTCAAAAGGATGAGGTAGTTATTATTGCTATTACTGTATCATTTATAGCTGTATAAACTTAGACACCCACAGAAATACCTTGCAAATATCTTCTGAAGTCTTCCTTTATTCATTGCTTTTGTTATGCAGAGTGTGGTTAGAGGGTGAGCAGGATTGCAACACTGGGAAGCTTTTAAGAAATGCAGAATCTCGGACCTTACCAAAGACTGACTTAATTAGAATCTGCATTTTAAAGATTTCATTTATTTATTTTAGAGAGAGGTAAAAAGAATTAGAAAGAGGGGGAAACATCAATGTGTGGTTGTTTCTTACACGCCCCTTACTGGGGACACGGCTGGCAACCCAGGCATGTGCCTGGACAGGGAATGAAACCAGCAACCCTTTGGTTCACAGGCCAGCACTCACTCCATGGAGCCAGACCAGCCAGGGCAGAATCTGAATTTTAGATAAAATTCCTAAGTGATTCATATGGATGTTAAAGTTTGAATAGCAATGATATAGACTACCTTCACATTGTAGTAGAGGTCATCTCCATGTGGTCTGAAGATAAATACTGGTCTTTGACGCTGAATGTTGATCATACATACCATACTGTACACCTGATTCAAAATCTGCAAATGTCTACATTTTTTTTGTGGGCATATAAGTGAATCACGTTTCTATACTGTGATTAACATATCAGAGGACACATTGATAGTATTATTAATAATGTATTTTGAACTATTTAATCAAGAAGAGAGTTTAAAACTATATCTAATCGCTTGAATAAATATTGTATATAATTTTGTCAAATTACTTGAATAAGAGGCATACTAAGTTAAATGCCTTAAAAGAAATAAAAATTAAATATGACAAAGCTCTAAAAAGTCAAAATAAATATTACAACCAGCTGGATAAATGAGAAAAATTATTATGGAAAATGTTTCATTTGCATTTGAAATTGAATAATAAAAGATAGATATAGCTGCCAGGCTGTTCCCCAGACAAAAGGTTAGAGTGTGAGCCAAAGTCCAAATGTGCAAGGAAGAGACTATTGGGGGAATAAGTGGTCTCATTAGTTAGAATATATTGCACAATAGAAGGTTAAAAATTAAGACTGACAATGTAAATTGATGTAATATTACTAAAAGTTTAGAAACTATCTTGAGGTGTTTTTACTTCTCAAGGTATCATGATTCTTCAATAATTTTCATTAAGGGGCTGAATGACTGCAACAAGGTGTGATGGCTTATTGTATGTGTCAGTTTGTTGGTGCCAAGGGGCGCTCCTATTAAATGTTATTTCTGCATCTGGCAGGGAGGATACTTCCAGGTGAGATTAATATCTAAATTGGTGGACTTAGTCAAGTAGATTACCCTCTCCAATGTGGGTAGATAGGTACCATCCAATCTGTTGGAATCCTGTACAGAACAAAGAATGTGGAGGAAGGAGGAACTTGCCCATTTGGCTTCCTGACATTTGGTTAGACCTGGGGCAGTTGTTGGACTGAAATTTATACCACCTCCTCCTGTGGTGCCCAGGCCTGTGGACTCACAGGACATTCACAGCGCTGGCTTTCCCGGATCTCCAGCTTGCAGACAGCTCAGCAGGGGACTCCTCAGCCTCTATAACTGTGTGAGCCAGTTCCTCAATAAAACTCTCTCTCTGTGTGTCTCTCTCCCTCAACATATACATACATATTTTGTCTTTCACAATAATTTTGAAACATCTGTTCATTTTGTAGGAAGGATGGCACAAAAGAGAGAGGAAAGGCTGGAAAAAGAGTTTTTCCCTGATTACTCCAAGATATAAATGAGGATAATGGTAATAAGGATGAAGGGGTTATTATAGAGAAACTTTGGGAATGTGTTCTATAGAACTGAGATATTATTGTGTAAGATAAATGGAAGGGAGCACAGAATGAAGGTTAATTATAGAATTTCAATCCTGTTTGAGAAAGAATCACCATGTCATGACGGAATTAAGGAATCAGAAAAAAATCTAGTTTTGGAAATATAGATACAAAATAGTTAACACTAAATAATTTAGGCATTGGCATCCATATGACAATGAGGGGAGAGAAATGTTTCATGTGTATATTTGAGAGTTATGAGCACAGGAAAAAATGCTGGAACCATGGAAGCAGATGAGCTTCTACTGGGCCTGAAGAGGAATGCATTAGGATTTGCTTTTGTCTCCTTTGCCCTTTTCTGGCTAGGATGTTATCAGCATCTCAGTCAAAAACTCTGCTTGATGTTGAACATTATTTTACCTATCTATGTCACTCTTTCCTTTTTGCACTATTAGGCACTGTTTGTCTCACAGTGATACATATGACTAAGCTGCTCGATGCTCCCCAATACTCATTTCTCCTTTATTCTAAGTAGGGAACTTGTTTTACATGTGGCTTTAATAAGTTCCTCTCTTCTCCTCCTGAAACCATTTCTCTGACTTCCATTTTATTTCCTGTTGTCATGTATATAGCTTTTTACCAATTAGATAAAGGCAGGACTTACTGGGAGCCCCTTAAAGGGTGCTCATCAATACAACATGAACTTCATTTGTGTTTTGTTTTCTTATTTCATGAAACACCTGCATAATAGCTGGATCTTAATAGCTGGCAGCCATCTTGCAAGTGTAGAAATAAGGATCCTACCAAAAGGATGGATGTTAAATGCTAGAGGATGTTAAAAGAACAAAGTTAGAAGGGACTGCTTTGTTTTGAAAACATGTTGGGGTCAGAGTAACAGTTCTGATTTTTTTTTATTTAAAAAGGTCTTAAAGTAAGAACATCTTTTAAAATTTGTTTAACCATTGTTTTGGATCTCTTCCATTCTTTTGCCTAAATGAAACTCCTAACCAATAATTCATTGTGTTCTTGATCCCATCTTTGTCAATGTGAATAGCAGACTTAGAATCATCATGGGGAATGTGTACACTTTAGTGAAAGAAATCTTAGTGTACTGTGCTGAGCCTGATAATCGATGTGGCCTAACAATGTGTGTTCAACTAGGGGTAGATTTTAAAGACAGGTATGGTTTTTAGATGACAGGCTTATTTATCACTTTAATATTACCTCAGCTCCCTGTTCCGATTGTCTTGTGTTGAGAGGAGCAAGCGTGAATTCCATGTTAGCAACCTCGGCATCAATCACAGGTACCAGCTGAGAAAGCACAACATCCTCAAGTTCCTCGATTCCCTATTCCTGTCACGCTGGCCTACTGCAGTGTGAAATGCATGCTGATCTATTAGGGGTTGATAAAACGCAACATGATTAACTCATGATTTATATCCTTTGAAATCGACAGCACATAGAAAATAGTGACAAATGGAGGATCTAGTGGGACTAAGAAACAATATATTAAAAATAGAAAGCCTGATTACCTTATCTTATGTAATTCATCATTCTTGCCTTCATGAGTTATCTCCCCTTCTCCCAGCACAATAATCAGTAATGCCAAAAAAAAAAAAAAAGCATGGTGGACTTACATCCTCTTAAAACAATGGAAGCTTTATTCTTAAGGAATATCTAAAACCCCTCGAGTCCCCAGGTTAGACTTTGTAAATAATGATGTGATAAAAATATTCAAATTGAATTGAAGAATTTCAAAAATTCAACTCACGTTGCAAGTATATTTGCCTTATCCACTCAAAAACCCAAACAGTGCAAAATAGAGCATATTTGTTAATGCTTTATATGACCCAGGTGAAAAACTTTTATAAAATATTTGAGGAGATGTTTAATGTCCACTAGTAGAAACTTTTGGTAGCCTGACCAATAGGTATTTACTTCTTTGCTGGAAGAATCAAATGTTTGTGTTCATCCTCTACCAACTCAATAAGGAGAAATCAACCTCCAGGTGTGGGTTTCATGCCTGATCAGTTTGAACCAATCATTCTGGCCATTCTCACTTCCAATGATGAATTTAGGCATTGGTCTGTGAAACAACTCTAGCCAATTAGATTAAAAGGTATGTTTTCCAGGAACCTGTCATCTTTTAAAAAAATATTCCCTTCCTATTCATTGTCCCTTCACATTTCTGAGCATTCTGGCTTGAACTACAGCAGATTTTTGTGGCCTTGTGAAGATCTAGCTTGTGCACAAACCAATATACTAAAGGTGGCAGAGAGACTTTAAGTCCATTGGCCTTTAGGGAGGTGATTTAGTAACTTAATTTATACTCCTGGAACCTTCTATCCCCAACCTTACTGTTTTATAGTAGGGTGCACTATTTCTTACTTTTATTTAAAATTTTTTAAAGATTTTATACATTCATTTTTACAGAGGGAAAGGAAGGGAGGGGGAGAGGGAAATATCAATGTGTAGTTGCCTCTCATGCACCGCCTGCTGGGAACCTGGCCAGCAATCCAGGTATGTGCCCTGACTGGGAATTGAAACAGCGAGCATTTGATTCACAGGCCTGCATTCAATCCACTAAGCCACACCAACCAGGACATATTTCTTATTTTTAAAACTGGACAAGTAGGGATTTCTGATGCTTGCATTGGAAAGTATGCTGATTTAAAAAAAATAAACATGTAAGCAAATAAATACATTTCATGTCTGCTGTGGGTATGCCTACTATTATTACAGATTTATTTGTAGGAGACCGTTCTGTGTGGTGTGGGCCCAGCTCCTACTCAGAGATGCATAGGACCCATGCCCATGGATAGATTCTCCAGTGGGGAATCAGGCCTGCAATGTGCCTAGGCTGCCATGAGTCTTGTTTTTTGCTAAAACTCCCTCACCCTGAATTGAGAACATTTACTGCAAAGTAACTTCCTAAAAATCATGCTAAACCTTCCAAGGATGAGTGTAACCAGGTCAACCACTTTTGCCTTTTCATTTGCAAATATCCTCTTCTGTGATGTGATTAGTGGCATTGGCTCCTTTGTTTCCTGTGAAAGGTAACCACTTAAAGTGAACCTGTGCATAGTAAACGAAGACCATCATGTGATAGGCGGAAAAACCTAATAAAGGCCTGTTATGGTGGATGTGGCGGCTTTTTGCTCCCCTTGAGAGAAAAGCCATGCTGTCCCTTTTCCTCCATGGGACTTGGTAGTCCCTGTGAATGTTTCATTTCATCCATAATGATGCAGATACTGCAGACCAGTGTGTGCATGATTTATTGTTTATATTTTTCAATGTTTTATTGTTGTTGTTCAACTACAGTTGTTACTGTTTTCCTCCCACAGCTCTCCCACACTCTATCCACACCTACCTCCCACATTCAGTCCTACCCCCACCACCTTGTCTTTGTGGGTCCTTTACACATGCTCCTTGATGACCCTTCGCATTCTTTCCCCCATTATCCCCCTCCTCCTCCCCTCTGGTTAGTGTCAGTTTGTTTGTTATTTTAATGTCTTTGGTTATATTATATTTGCTTTGTTTTATTGATTAGGTTCCACTTATAGGTGAGATCATATGGTAATTGTCTTTCACCTCTTGGCTTATCACTTAGCACAATGCTCTCTAGTTCCATCCATGCTGTTGTGAAGGGTAGGAGCTCCTTCCTTCTTTCTGCTGCATAGAATTCCATTGTGTAAATGTATCGTTGTTTTTTGATCCACTCATTTACTGATGGGTTCTTAGGCTGTTTCTAGCAATTGGCTATTATAAATTGTGCTGCTATGAACATTGGGGTGCATAGATTCTTTTGGATTGGTGTTTCAGGGCTCTTATGATATAATATCAGCAGTGGAATTGTTGGGTCAAAAGGCATTTCAACTTTTAGTTTCCTAAGGAAATTCTACACCATGTCCACATGGACATTGGTGTAGAAGTGACTGCACCAGTCTTCATTCCCACCAACAGTGTACTAGTGTTCCTTTTTCTCCACAACCTAGTCAGCACTTGTTGTTTGTTGATTTATGATGGCCATTCTGATCGGTGTGAAGTGGTATCTCATTGTGGTTTTAATTTGCATCTGTCTGATGGCTAGTGATGCTGAGCATCCTTTCATATGTCTCTGGGTCCTCTATGTGTTCTCCTTGAAGAAGTGCCATTTTTTTAGTGTAAAATAAATATATTTTCAATTTTCTATTAACAAGAGAGCTGTAATGATTTAGAGTATAACTCCACTTTTTTTTAAAATGTGGACACCTGAGTACTAATTTCCTGAGGTTAAAAATTCAGATCCTTGAACACTGTGTGGCACCTGCTATATCAGCATATTTAAAGGTGATGACCAAGATTTTTAACTTAAAAAAATTAATTGCTTGACCAAGATATTTAAATTGGCTTTAAAAATCATTCTCCATTTTCCTTGAGAAATAATGATAGATATGTAATTAACTTTTTAATATTTTAAATCTGGGTACCTTTGTAGCTTCTCCATTACATAAAAAGGCCTAGGGCTTAATATTGTCGTTGAATCTATCCAAACACTTCAAAATCTTATTTTATTCCTAAATAATTTTGCAAAAGTTATCACTCTCCAGTCCCAAAGATGTGTGTTTCATACACTAAAACTCATGAATGTAATTACTATCAGGATTTCTAATAATTTGTTAAACCTGCTTTTAACTATCTTAATGAAATCCACAGTTTCTGCAGAATTTCCAAAAAACATGAACTTGCACTGTGTTTATAGCAGATAAATGACATTCAAAATTTTAAGGAAGTATTTTGATTGTTAGAAATGACATCAATAATGCAATTCCTAAAGGATATAGATTCTTGTTTTGCAAGCATGAATGAATCAATTTTAATGATGGTTAATTTGGGAAGCTTTAGAGGATTGCTACTGTGTTGTTGTATTTGCTGGGTCCATGAACTAATTGTAAAAGGAAATCTGTTGCATTAAAAAAAATAATAAAAAGAAAACGAAAATACTTGTCAGTGATGACCCAAAAAATATGGTTTCTGCTTGGGAAGTGGGCCCTACAACTGTGCTTCATCATCTGCCTGCTGGTCATGAGGAGATGGGAGTTGGACAGAAAATACTCCCTTCCCTGAATGTAAACCAGTGAATGTATGTGCGTTCCTGAGAAGTATAAGTGCAGAGAAGATTTGAGTATTTGCTTTTCATAGTATGTTACGATTTGTACTGGTGATCAAACCAGTGTCACATCTGAAGAATGAGACCACCAAGGTCATTACCAAAGATGCAAATAAGCAGAAATTTAGAATGTCAGTAATACACTTTGTCAAGATGTTCCATGGTAATATAATTTGTTGTAATGTCTTTGTGAACCAGTTCTAAGAAGAATTTAATATGCAAATATGCCAGCAGAATTGAGGATACAGCCCATACCTATTGCTTAATGTTAAATATGCATGAAACATAATGTCTTCATGTTTAATTCTATTATCATTTTGGGAGTTATATTTGTACATTCAAATTTTACATTTCTACATTTTATTAACACACAGATGTGACAGCCATTTTCTGCAGCAACAATAAGTTAGGTTTCCAAAGCTTCTTTCTTGACAAAGATGAATTTATTATTATGGGACATAACTAAATTCTCAACTTTTTTTTGTTGAATCTCTAACACACAGTATAAGTGTCTCTTAAAAATTTTATTAAGATTATTTATATTCATTGTGTGCTTAACAACCATAGCTATGAGAAAATACAAAAAGGTATTTTACCAAAAATATGTAAGGGTGTTCAATTTATTTCAAGGTACATTAATAATTTATTCAAAGCAATCTTGATAAAGTTAGGAAACTAGCTCTTCTATTTTTCTGCAAGATAGGTTCTCCAATTATTAGCATTTTTTCAATGAGATGGCATTGTAGGATTTTTTAATAGAAATATAAAACTAGAAGGTCTATTTTTCATTAGCATGCTTATTTTTCTCATGTCCTAAAATAGGGATTCATCTTGCTCTGTATAACCTGGTACATGTTTCCTGAGTCAGCTTACAGAGCTCAGTAACACCCTGGCACACATTGCCACATAAGAGCATGAAAAGGTAACATCATCCAGTTATTGTGTAAGTTATCATAAATGACCATGAACATTTTTTCCTGATTATAGACTAATGGCTAATAATATTCCAACATTTCTTTTATTGCTCCAATCCAGAGACTAATTTTATAAGCAAAACATTTAAGATAAACTTTGTCATTTTTTAAAAAGCAATTTGGTGCTATTGGTGATAAAAGTGAGATTAAATCACACTTTTTACACACTAAAAGTCTAATCATCATATAATAATGCATATAAGAGCCAGGCCGCCTCAGCACACAGATCAACTCATAAGTCAACACAGACATTTTTACCAGAACCACTAATAGTATTGCAGTTGAGAATTCAACATTGATTTACTTATTTTTTATTTCAAATGTGACAGCCACAAACCTTTGGGTGTTTGATTTATTAGACAGTTGAACAATGTCCCTAGAAATTCAGAGCAAAAGCACCAATGTTCTCAGTCCACCACAAGCACACTTCTCTCCCTTCCAGGCCTGCACTCTTAGGGCCACCAGCCCAGGCTGCTCAGTCCCTGGTCTGCTTCTCCTGAAGCCCGTGCCTCTTTTTTCCTATTCAGATTGCCAGTGACAATCTTATCTCCTTTTCCCACCAAACCTTTCTCACACTCTAGCCAACACTGATCTTTTATTTTTTTCTAAAATATAGTACATGTTTTCTGTACCTCTCCTTTTGAGAGAGAATGAACACTCCCTGTTATTACCAGCTATTCCAGAAACAGAACTGAGGGCCATCTGTGAGTCAGGGTTTAGATCGGCTCCCCTTTCTGAGCTCCATGCTGCTTTAACCTGCAGGTTGGGGAACAGAGAAATGGGCACGGTCAGCCTCTGACCTCCACCTTAGATATACTAGCTTTATCCCTCCAACACACACACACACACACACACACACACACACACACACACAAACCCCACACCCTCTTCAGTCTTCCCACATAGGGAAGACTAAAAGATATTATATTATGCATCTTTCACAGGGCAGGAGCAGGCACCAGCTTGTGGATAATTGCCTACAATTGGTTCTTTCTCTGGTAAGCCCTTCTGTGGCTTTCTCAGATCCCTTAACCCCCAAATTCCAATGAATAGCCTCTTGTTAAATTAAATTTATTGGAATGGCATTGGTTAATAAAATTATACAGGTTTTGAGTGTACAATTTTAATATATCATCTGTATATTGCATTGTGTGCCCACCTCCCAAAGTCAAATCTACTTCCTTCCCTGTATATTTGGTCCCCTTTACTTTTACTACCCTCTGACCTGGCTTCCCTCTCGTAACCACGCCATATTTTTGTCTGCATCTATGAGATTTTGTTTGTCTTTCTTGTTTGTTCATTTGTTGCTTTCAGTTTTATATCCCATGAGTGAAATCGAATAGTTCTTAATTCTTAAGGAAGCGATTTTTTCTGAGGTCAGCTGCTTACAATCCCCCTTCTACAGATTCTTGCTGATACAACATATCCATGAAGCACTTTCCTCCATACCACCCTCCCTCTATCCTTAAGCCTCTTGATCCTCATTTATTTTTTGCTGTTGTTAAGGGGTAAATATCCCAACACTAATTTTTAGCATTTTTTGCAAGTCCTACCAAAGTTCATTCATTAGGAAACACACAGTTATTGAGCACCTGGTAACGGCCAGACACTGGGACTATATCAAGAAACAAAAGAGAAATCAATTTTGCCTCCATTGAGCTGGAAACTATAGAAAGTTATATTTATACTGTGGTACATGGTAATAAGTGCTTAGAAGGTAAAATAAGCAGGAAAGCAAAAATGAAGCATATTTGCATGGGTAGGCAGAGTGGCAAATTTTAGGGTGTCTAGGATGAGCCTCCTTGAGAACATGACTTTTGAGAATATACTTAAGGAGGAAAAACAAGCCTTGGTGATATGTGGCATCGTTCCACATAGAATGGTCACTTTTTCAAAGAATCTTGAGACAAGAGCCTTGGCTGTTCAAGGACACTTGCAAAAGCCAGAATCAATGAAATGGGTTAATGTCATATAGAGAGGTAAAGGACTTTGAGAAGAAAAGTGCTCTATGCCCTAGATGGCCTTGTCAGCTGTAGCGTCTCTTGGATTCCTACCCTGAATGAGATAAAAGGCCACTGGAGAGTTTTGAGGAAAAGATGGAAATTATTATGTTTTAATAATTATGTTCTACTTATGTTTTAATATGATCACTATGATTGCTGTGTTGAGACAACCCTAAAGACGATAAGGGCAGGATAAGAGACCAGTTACCAAATTTTTGTTATCATCGTGGTGAGTGACAAAATGACTTCTATGAGGATGGTGACAGTTGAGTTGATGAGAAGTTATCAGTTGGGGTGTTTTAAAAGTATAGTTACCCTGATTCACTGAAAGCTATACATATGTGAGAAAAAGAGTCAAGGGTGACACCCTTGATTTGTGGCACCATTAAATAAAATAATGGGTATATATATATGTATAAATATATATATATGATGTTATGTGCATATATACACATATACATGCATATATTCACATACACTCATATATACACATACATATTACAAATATATCACATATACACTGGCATGGGTGAGACACAGGTTTTACGGAACTATTATATTATTATGTATGTTTTACTAATACTTCTGTACTATTTCATTAAAAATAAATCTAGACTTAAGTAAAACCGATTTTATGACACATCAGTTGTAAAACACTTTTAAATCATTTGTTTCACTATTTGGTTATAAATTTGAAAAAACTGGTTCAGAGGAAATATAAATGCATCAAATGATATTTGATATTTCAGGAAGGACTGAAGGATTATTTTTAGAATTTATGCAATGGGGGTTCCACTCAACTGATAAGGCAGAGCTCTCCTCGGACCCACTGATGCTGTTGTTGGCGTAAGCAGCCTGGTGTGTATCACAGACCCTGGACACCACACGTCTCCTTTAGAAGCTCTGCTTCTCCTGCCATGGAGGATTCATAGTGGGAAGACATTTTTTTCTGTTTATTTGTTGGTTTTGTTGTTTTTGGCTTCTCTAGTTTAATGAATAAAAGGCACATGCAACTTTTCTGGTTGTTGGGGCTCATGGAACATGACTAAATATTGTTGGACAGACACTTCAGTTAGAAAAAATTTCTCCCTTGGAGAGGGACAGACCCTCAACATGGGCAACTTCACCCACCAAAGATGTGTTTCTAAATGTTTTGAACCACAAGAAAGTGCGGCTAATGATATCTATACCATCCAACACAGTAATGAATGTAAAAAATTGTACAATGACAAAAGAAGTTACAAATAAAATTATTATGGAGTTTCAACTTCACTTTGCAATGTATAACATTGATCATGTTGACATGTATAAAAGATGGTTTAAGTTATATCTGATAAAAAACAAAGTGATCCAATCATCCCGATGTTTAGATTCCTCAATATACCACACTGGCCTGATCAAAGAAAGCATTTCTTTTACTCTAATTTTAAAACCAAATAGCATTTATTCTTATGTAGTAGACAACATTAGCAAATTTAAGTTCCCTCCCAAATGTAAACTCATGTCTAGAAAAATTAATTTAGTGTGGATTTCTATAGAATGGCATTTTTCCTTTTTTTAAAAAAAGCAAGCATATGAAAACAAGAAACTGAAATGGAATAAGCTCTTCTTGGACACGTCACACTTTTCCCCTGCCCTGTTTCTTGGGCTCCACCATTATTGAGTAAGAAGAGACCTTAATGGGAATTTTGATTTTTCATTTGGTGCATTTAAAATGATCAGCAGCTACTTGTTTTTTGCTATGTACTCAAGCTTTATGGTATGGAAAAAGATGTGTATGATCTTGATATTCAGCTTTGTGCCATAATTTATGTTCTGGATACTTAGAATTTTTCCTTCAGGATATGAGTCAGTAATAGTTCATGTCCTTGCTTTAGTTTCATAAAGAAATACAGATAATCTACAAATTCTTCAACTAAAATGTATTGGGATCTATTTATTTTTCCTCTTGTAACTAATTGCCCTATAAGTAGACACCCACTATTCCCCAAACTTAGTCCAGCAGGAGCGTGCTGGTTTTAGCTTGAACTGGATCACCAAAGCTAACTGTTTAATTTTCAAGAATTTTGCAAACCCTCTGATATCCATTGATAACTTAAATTTGCCATGTGGAAGTATTGACATGATGGAAGTTGGAAAACATGACAGGTGGAAGCCATTTTCTTTGTTCAGACATACAGCACACCTCTGAACACAGCACATGCTTGAGGAACATGGGGCCTTTTGACGTGTTTGTTAATGGTTGGAAGTCACTGTCTGGCACAGATACAGTCTTGTATCTGCTGGAACTAAAGACTGTTTTTTTTTATTAGGAAAATACTTGGATACACTACTTTAGAATTGAACAACAGAGATCAGATAAATGGTCAAGGAGACGAGCATGTAAAATATTACTGAAATACAGTGTAATGTTACTAGAAGGGTGGTTTGGGAAGAGGAGATGATTATGAGGAAGGAATCACAAACAAGATAAGTAAGGGGACAGTTTTAAGACTGAACACGCTCTGCTATCACATGATTAATATTGTATCGATAACAGTGTCAGTTCTCTTCCTCTCTCTCATCCTGTTCCTATTGCAATTATTCTACCACTCTGCTTACTAGGCCTTTCTTCCCTCCAGAAAAATACAGAATGTTCAAGGTTTAATAAGGGCATATAGAAATAAAAATAAATAAATATTTGTGTGTATAAAAGAAAGAGAAAGACTCAGAAAGTTAATTTAGTAAAATTTTGTATGTATCATACTAACTGAAGGCATTGTGTTTAGGACTTTTGATACTTCATCAATATTTGATGTTTATTTTACATTTTCAAATAAATGTTGATTTTAGAGAATTTGGTAAATAACACCCTCAATATGACCTCTTAATTTTATTGTACAAAATTTAGAAAGAACCACAGACATTCCAATTATATTGAAGGATATGTGGAATAAGGCCTACAATTTATCACAGCTTTCTCCTCTCAGCAAATTTTTCCCACGATGAAACTTAATACATATTCATCCTCCAACATCACATTTTGTTTCTTCCTTTGCTTACACTTATCACACCATGTTAGAGTCGTATCTTACCTCCTAATTCTTTCACGAATGATCTAAGACAAAGATATTAGTGTGTTATGGATGTTAGAGTGTATTCATACTGGAGAAGAAAGAATTTATCCACCATAACAAACCATCTCTCCAACAAGAAAACTTTTAAGGAAGTATAGTATAAGAAATAGTTGTGAAAAGGATGTAATTTAATTATTCACTGTGTTTTGTATGCCCTAAGTTATAGTTCTACTTTATAAATAGATAGCAGAGCTTTCTGAAAGGAACAAAAACTACATTCTTGAGACTGAATTGCTCTCAAACTGAGAGAGCACCAGAAAAATTAACTTTTACTTACACAAATACTTAATTTCTTTATGCAAATATACCAGTTATTTTTGTACTTTAAATTCAATTTGCAGTGAATATATCACGATAAATAAACATTAATATCTTCTCTGTGAAGATCCATGTAATATTAAGTAACCTCATAAGAAAATTCAATGGTCTACCAGTTGTCTACCCTGTCACATTCTTAAATGCTTGATCCTGGGATGTTGTAGCTGCCACCACAAAATGCAAGGGTTACTTCAGCTTTCATAATGCTTGTAAGTTGTATAATTGGATACAAACATTTTAAAAAGTCTCCTTCAACAAAATGGGATCAAGTGGTTATTAAAGGTAAAGTCAAAAAACTTAAACTACTTTTAGAAAAGGTCTTCTGGTGTATTAAACTTACTCTGTAATATGGTGGCAACAGCATCAGAGTGCCACCCACAGGAAGCATCCAATGCAACTGAGATAAAGAGGATACAGCTGTTGTACTAGAAACTGAGTAGGAAGAGAGGACCCAAGACTCTCAATGATGAAGCCAATAGATACCATCTTTAAAAGCAGTGGAACTTGATTTTATGTATGCTGAATCACTATCACTACATGGTTGACAAAACTCCTTATGACATTGTTTCCTCATTCCTTGCATTATTCTCTTTTTCAGCTAGATTTTTTGAATAGTGGGTGTGCACACAACACACAAGCTAATGGCTTATTTATAACTTAAATATAATATCACCTTTGGCATTGCTACACAGTATTTTACTGCTTAACATGTTAAGGAGACCAAAATAATGTGGACAAACTCATAAATAAAGAGTAACAGTCTCAGATTATTTTCCATCATTTTAAAATACATCACAAATATCTCAAACATCATTTTTATGTTTTACTCATTTTGCTTAAATTGAAGCCTCATTATCATCATATATAGCTGAAAAGTTGAATATGTGTAATATATAGAAAAATAGATTAATATCTTTCCATTTGTTCTCATGTTTTGGGGACAAATATATTTCTAGAAAATAATTTTATGTCTTCTGGTTTAATTTCTGACTATATTTCAGGACTTCTAGGCCTTATGTTGACATTTATATTTCAGCCTCAAAGTAATAAACATGGACTTGAGTCAGAAAATCTTTCTGGTTCTTGGCCTTGACAGTGAATAATGTGTATTTTTCAGGCTTCATCCTTCTCTTGGAAGGAAAAATGTTCTATGATATTCCTTCTTTACCTTAGATACTAACTAACTTAATTGGATGAAAGTGATGAAATCTTGGTCTTAGTATGCTTTTCTAACCAGTTTTTGTCCTGATATGGTTTTATTCCCATTCTACTTCATTTGTTCCTATTTTACTCACTTGTTCCTATTCATAATTTCTAGGAATGCTTCTAACTTAATCCTGGGCAATGGATTCTTGGGGTCCACCTCTGTATAATATACTCCTTTGTATTCCTCCACCAGTTTTGTGTCATTGCTGATAGTCATGGAAAACTTCTTTTACTTTTACTGGGCTGCTGCAAATGCCATGAGTTCCACTGGACTTTGTGCTGGCACCATGCCCTCTACTGCACCCACATCTCTGGGTTGCTGATAATAACTGACCTGCTGATCTCAAACCTGACTCCACCACTATTATTCTTGGACCTCTTATTCTACCATAAATTGTGGCAGAACTCTGGTCTCATTATTTCTTTCATATGGTCTGCCTTACTGTTGTGACCTTGATTCACTGATAGCACACAATTCCTGATGGTGGACTCCATGTCACATGGAGATTATAGCTTCTTAAGTTAATTAAGTTTACCAAACATTGTTAGGCACTTAGAACACTGCCTAGGGACAAATAGTGCAACATCCTTAGCCCTTAAGGAGCTATTACTTTCCCTAGGTGGAAGAATAGAAATGGCAAATTAATATAAATTTTGTGCTGCTAATGGTATTGATGATTTCACTATTGTTTTTCCTCCAGTCAGCTCCAGCATCCCGTCTACTGTTATGCAATCTACAGAAAGGCAATGTGGACAATCTAGACTACAGACATTTTTTATGCATCAGAAAAAATAGGTTCTGGCCTCTGGTCTCTTGAACAGATCTTCAGTGACTCATCTAATACTGTCCCTCTTGTAAATCCTACACAGTATCGGCAACATGTTCTCTTCTGCCTAAATACAGGAGTTACTGGGCTCTAAAGATAAAATTAACTTTACTTATTTGCATATACAAGGTGGGTCAGAAAGTGTCCAGCCACATAGTATGAGAAAAAGAGACATTTATTGAAGAAGATACAACATACAAGAACAATTGTACATAGAACAACAACACCTTAGTCCTCCTCAAAGTAGGCACTTTGTGACCTTGCACAGTTCTCAGTCACCATTAGCTTCCCAATTGTATGATCCTGAATTGTATGATCCAGTGAGCTGGTGGTCTGAAATCTCTTCCCTTTCAAAGGTGATTTTAGTTTGGGGCAAAGCCAGAAGTAAGAGAGTGCCAAGTGTGGGCTGTAGGGAGGTTAAGTCACCTGGGTGCTTTGATGTTTTGCCAGAATATCTCTGCACAAGGTATGATGCATGAACAGGTGTGTTGTCCTGATGAAGCTGCCAATCACCAGTTGCCCATAGCTGTGGCCTTCTGAATCATCTAAATAGCTTCCTCAGCAAAGTGTTCAGGTTTAACACAAAATTTGGTGCATATTCATTGTTCTACTCGGTTAGTCATTTTGAATGCGGCAGCCACACAGTACACATCCTCACTCAATGCCGTCTACCACCCCCACTGACTAGTACAGTGAAATCATCACGGTTCACACATGTGCATTCCAGTACTCTCTTCTTGCCTTCCAGGTTACATCCATGTCAGGCAATCTGTTCTCATTATATTAACAATGGCTGAATTTTTTCTGGACAAAACTTGTATTACTTTTAAAAAGTATGTTTTTTAAAAAAAATTGAGGTGTAATTGATACTAACATTAAATGGTAATATTAGTTTGAGGGATACAACAAAGTGATTTGAGATTTTGTACACTGAGAAATGAAAACTATAATAATCTAGTTACTATTCATCATCACAGTTATAATTCTTTGTGTACAATGAAACATTTAAAAATTCACTCTCAGCATTCAAATATGCAACACAATATTATTGACTTATTCATTATGCTGGACATTGTATCACCAGGACTTATTTATTTTGTAACTGGAAGTTTGAGCCTCTTATTCTCCTTCGACTGCTTTGCCCACCCTCTAACCCCTTCCCCTCTGGCAACCACCCATCTGTTCTCTGTATCTACTCATTTTGTTTCATGTTATTTGTTCATTTGTTTTGATTTTTAGATTCCACATATAAGAGAAATCACATAGCATTTATCTTTGTCTGGCTTATTTTACTTAACATACCCTTAAAGCCCATCTATGTTGTCAAAAAATACTACCACTTCACTTTTTTGTGGTTGAATTGCATCCCATTGTGCATGTGTTTGTGTGTTTGTACGTGTGTATGTATCCATTCATTCACTGATGGACACTTCTGTCATTCCCATATCTTGGCTATTGTAAATAATGCCACAGTGAACACGGGGGTGCATAACAATGTCAGGAGGTGTCAGTGTTCCAAAGGGAGAAATCTCAATCAGGACCTGTGTCTATGATGACAAAAAAAGAAAGAGAGAGAGAGAGGGAGAGAGAGAGAGAGAGAGAGAGAAGGAGAGAAGGAGAGAGAGAAAGAGAAGAAAGAAAGGAAAGGAAAGGAAGGAAGGAAGGAAGGAAGGAAGGAAGGAAGGAAGGAAGGAAGGAAGGAAGGAAGGAAGGAAGGAAGGAAGGAAAAGAAAAATCAGGGCTCCTAATAAGTGTGTGAGTCCTTTTCTGGAAAGGAACTACAAGCTGTGGGGAGGCCAAGGGAGAGCACGAAGATGACCTCACTGGGCCTGCATTCTTGGATAGGCATGCCCACAGCCTCTAGTTGTGTGGCAAACCTGAACCCTAGCCCTCAGGCTGCAATTGCAGGGTACATAAGCCTTATTCTCAGGAATATTGGGGGTGTGTTTCAGCCTGCTGTCCTTACAGTACCCTGGGCTTGGCAGCCTGCCAAGTCTGTTTCTTCGATTGTTTTTGTCCCAGGAGACCCTGAAATGGAAGTCCTCAGCCACCAGAATAAGAGACTCCCTTAGTGTTTCCTGTGTGGACTATTGCTCACCCCTGGGCATTAGGGAGGCGGTGGGAATGTGCAGGAGTAGCGTGCACCTGATGGGTTTAGTATGGCAATGGGGAAAATGCAATGAGCTGCACCCTATGTGGAACTGGCAAGGTGAGGAGAAAGAGCACCTACAACATCTGAATGAGTCCTAATAGGCCCCTGCCAGCTGCTTAATGTGAAAAAATGAATCTCCTTCACCTTAGGGCTAAGCACTTTTCAAACAACTGCTTCCACGTTGGGTCCCTGGGGGAGAAAATCCCTTTACCAGTGAAATGTCAGTTCTCTACAATCCTTTGGGTCTCCTGGATGTAAGTCCCAAGGGTTTTCAAGGCCACCTGGTCAAGGGGTTCAGTCCTCCAGTAGAGATCCCAAGAGTTGGAGGATCCTGATGTGGGGCACAAGGCCCTCACTCTTCAAGGAGAAACTCCAGATTTGCGAGATTCTTCCTGACTGAGGGTCACCACGTGGAAGGTGGACTTTTTAATGAGACCATGTCTCTGCTTCTCCTAGCCGTGCTTACTTTTGTTGTGGAGAAGCTATTCAGCTACTTTTCAGGTCTACTTCAGAGGGACTTGTTTCATATGTAGCTGTGGATTCGGTGAGTCCTTGGGAGAAGATGAGCTCAGGAACCTCCTATGTTGCCATGTTGAATGGTCACGTCCCAACAAGTGCCTTTTTGACATGAATTTTTTAATGTAATAATCCAATAGATTCATCTGGTTCTTTGAAAACACTAAAATCCATGAGAAGAACTGTATTTTTGTATAAATAAAACAAATTCAAAATGGAACCATAAAATTCCAACCTGCTGTATCCGTTTCTAGACACTAACTAAAGAATTATACTTCTTACACTTGTATACATGTGTTGATGGAAGAAGATCTTTACAAATATTTTCCTCAGTTCTAGAATACAAATAGAAATCATAAAATGCAATAAGGAACAGGTTGTACATTTTAATTAGCATCCAAAACTATATGTAGCATCCTTAATTTTTTTAGCATGGTAATGGCATCAGACGAATTCTTAGTATCTCTAATTTATCCTCAAGTAACAAACTTGTATTCAAGTCAGAAAATGTTCTCAGTTTTTGGTCCTGAGTATATCTATTGTACTTTCCACACAATAATTATTGTTCATGAATTTTTATGAAAGCAACTTAAGAATATATTATAACTGAGTCTATACGCATGCAGAGAATTAGGGAATTGTCACATTCACAGGTACAATGCAAACTATATAACACATCCACATAAGACACTTGCCTATTTGAGGGCAATAGTTTTTGGATGGCATTGTGAAAAACTTTCCAATACAGTACATGGTGTGTATTGACAAGATCGTAATCACTCTTATCTGGTTTCAAAATGTCAGTGCTTTTAGGCACTTAATAATTAAATATGGAAGATAAAACATTCCCTGGCATTAAAATGGTACACTGAACTATAAAATTCACAATAAAGACACTAAAAATTAAGATGACTGTCAATAGCCAGATGGCTTCTCTAATGTTCTAAAATACACATGAAAGGTTTTATTAATTTAACCACCATCTGGGATATAGTTGAAAGTTGGCATCCAAGGGCAGTTGAATCCAGATATAATCTGAATGTCACAGTATGTTCTACTCCAACTTCAGCGATTTTTCTCTTTGGTGACACTGAGATTTAGTTCTGCTTTCCCATGTGCCTGCATGAGTGGGATACTTTCTTTCCATCAGGATGACATTGTTAAAAGTACTTAAAATTGAAATTAGAAACACTTATTTATATATTCATAAGGTTGTAATTGATTGCTATACAAATTCTATATTGTTTCTTCATGAAACCTATAACATTCTGTGCTTTCAACAATTAACATTAATTTGATTTCAACTTCACTGGCTCCAAAGTTTTTTTATGCCATATATAATTTTTAAATTAAAAAAAGTAAATCATTTTCCCAAATAAGTACATATCCAGAGAAGTGGGTTAGACCTGGTTTTATAAATGACATCTTGTCCTTGGGGAAGCAGGTCACCTTCCTTACATGTAATGCAATTTCTTACCTGTGAATTTAAGGTATTGCTGCTTCAGATGGCATTAGTTTTACTAGACCAGGGATTGGCCAACTATGACCCTTGGACCAAATCCAGGTCACAATATGTTTCTCTACTGCCTTCTTATTAAACTCATTGTTATTTTTTTTGTTTGTTTGTTTGTTTTTATTTTAATCATTGTTCAAGTACAGTTTTCTCCCCCCTACTCCCATTCCAGCCCACCCACCCAACCCTCCCCCCTTCCCCCCCATTACCTCCCACCCCTAGGTTTTGTCCATGTGTCCTCCAAATTTGTTCCTGTAAACCCTATCCATTCCCCCCTGAAATTCCCTCTTCTCTCCCCTCTGGTCACTGTCAGACTATCCCCTATTTCAGTGTCTTTGGTTATATTTTGCTGTTTTTTTTTCTTTTGTTGTTTAGGTTCCTGTTAAAGGTGATATCATGTGGTATTTGTCTTTCACTGCCTGGCTTGTTTCGCTTAGCATAATGCTTTCCAGCTCCATCCATGCTGTTGCAAAGGGTAGGCGCTCCTTCTTTCTTTCTGTTGCATAGAATTCCATTGTGTAAATGTACCATAGTTTTTTGATCCATTCATTTACTGATGAGCATCTAGGTTGCCTCCAGCACCTAGCTATTGTAAATTGTGCTGCTATGAACATCGGGGTGCAAATGTTCTTTTGTATTGGTGTTTCAGTGTTCTTAGGATATAGTCCCAACAGTGGAATTGCCGGGTCAAAAGGCAGATCCATTTTTAGTTTTCTGAGGAAGTTCCAAACTGCTTTCCATAGTGGTTGTACCAGTCTGCAGTTCCACCAACAGTGCACTAGGGACCCCCTTTCTCCACAGCCTCTCCAACACTTGTTGTTTGTTGCTTTGTTTATGATGGCCATTCTGACTGGTGTGAAGTGGTATCTCATTGTGGTTTTAATCTGCATCTCTCTGATGGCTAGCGATATTGAGCATCGTTTAATGTGTCTTTGGATTTTCTGTATGTCCTCCTTGGAGAAGTGTCTGTTCAAGTCCTTTGCCCATTTTTTAATTGGGTTACTTGTCTTCTTAGAGTAGAGTCATGTAAGTTCTTTATATATTTTGGAGATTAAACCCTTGTCTGAGGTATCATTAAAACTCGAGCACCAACTTACACCTTATACAAAAATAGATTCAAGGTGGGTAAAAGACTTAAATATAAAGCGTGACACCATTAAAGTCCTAGAAGAGAACGCAGGTAGGAAAATCTCAGATATTTCATGCAGAAACTTTTTTACTGACTTGTCTCCTAGAGCAAGGGACATAAAGGAAAGAATAAACAAATGGGACCTCATCAAAATTAAAAGCTTTTGCACAGCTAAAGAAAACAGTATCAAAATAAAAAGAGAACCAACTGTATGGGAAAACATATTTGCCATTGTTATGTTTTAAAAGGCTGTAAAAATAAACAAATGCACAGATATTAAAGATTATGAAACAGAGGTTATATGCTAGCAAAAGTATTTACTATCTTTGCATATATTAGGTGCATTATTTTGCACCCTAAGAAACTTATTACTTGGCTCTTTGCAGAGCTTTTTCAACCCTTGTACTAGATTACACATTATTATAGAGACTTTGCCTGTTGGCCTCAACACTGACAATGGATTGCAATAATTGCAGAAATGTAAGAAGTTCATACCACCAATCACTCTAGGTAATATGACAGATTTCTATGTTGAGAAGCACTAAAAAGTCAAAGTCTGATATTTGAACACCAACCATGTTAATTAGGACCAGGTACTCTCAGATCCAATGCCATCAAATTTGTTAGAAATTTTAATTATTGTTATATTAAATTATTTTAATTAGCTCATTTTGATAATCCTAGGAAAAATATAATCATATATGTCTCTGAATACAATCAACAATTTCATTGTGTCTTTGAATTTTATAAACTAAATTATGTTTTCTAATTTGATATTCTTAAAGATCCTGGGTTTCTGTGTTTTGTTTCCAAGATTTAAATAAAGTCACAGAACTACTTGTTTATAAATCTTGAGATTAATTAATTTATTAATTCAAGTTTTCTGTCCCCAAGACTCATGTGTTTTCCTCTATACAGGGTTGCTACTCCTCAGATGAAAAACAAATAAAAGATGTAACAAAACAGAATAAACCCCAAATAACAACTTTATGATGGGAAAGGAAAGTTTTCTTTTTTTGAAGAGAGAATTTCCTTATGCCTATAAAAATGAATGGAGTTAATAGCACACCGACTTTGAATAAAGAAGTTGCTTGCAGATTTTAATAATTAATTGAATTCATTTCTATTCAGTTTCACTAGAGTTCATTTTTCAGTTCACATAAGTAGAAGCTGAAGAAAATGGAGTAAAAATTATGAGAACTAGATTATGAAATCACTGCTCATTGTTAAAGTTGTTTAAAACAACTATTGTACAACCATGTCCTGTGTATTTCTACTCTCAGAAAGAACAGATCAAAACCATTAGATGCTGGTGGCTATGAAAGTTCAGAATTAAGCAATCTGCATAGCTCTCCTAAAATCTTGTAAACCAGAAATCTACAGTTTAAAAATACTAGTTGTATGAAAGTCACATTTTACTTCTGTTTTCCATTATTTTGACTAAACATCTTGTTTAATACAGATGAAATATACATGTACTCTTTAATTTAAATTATGAATATATTTTAGTAAAAGATAAGAGGTTACATTTCTTCATTGGTATTCATTAACTTAATGCATAACAAAAGTTACAATATTCCTGAGTTATGTAGACATCCTTTTTACCACAACCATTAGTGTTGGTTTGTAAAACTATAGCTTTATTACTCTACTAAAATCTTTTATACAGCTGTATATAATATGAGCACTCTAGTTTTCCCTGTGGCATATAATCTTCCACACTTTTAGGTTTTTATAACCTTACTGAGTAAAACACTCTCCAAGTTACTGATTTTTTTAAATGTGAAATTTTAAATCTTGATAGCAAATACACTTGATGAAATAACCAGGCTTTTTAATAGGCTATTAGGGATGCAATATATTGCATCAATTCCAAACCACAATTCCCAAAATTAAGGTGAGGTCTGTCTCTTAGCTCTACAACTAAAAAGTCAGATCTCTGAAAATTGTTTTATCTGTGGTCTGAGGCTATTCCTAATGAATTTCCTTCTAAGGGAATTTATTATCTTATATTTCAACTTTATATGAAGATAAAAAATTCAAAAATATATTTCACAAAGCTAATCACATAGTACTTGCCACATAATAAAATGTTTCATGTATTAATAACCTAAGAAAACTTTTCAAATATTAATTTTGAAAACCAAAGCAGAAAGTGCCAGTCATTTCCCAAACAAGTTCAAGTGTGCCTATTAATTTCTGTGACTTATTTAACCCACAAAGGTCTTTCTACTTGAACACAGAAGAAGCATTACTGTGACTTCCCTACAGTGACCTCAGTGGAGAATTAAACAATGTGATTCTAGCTATCATTGTAGCAGTAACAGGGGGTCAACATTGACATTTTTTTTCAACTCTTTAATCTTTGTACGAGTAATAGTGCTGCCATCGCACTTGGCATATAGGCTTAATTTTCTTTCTTGTAAACAGAAAGGGAAAGTTATGACCTAAATAATTAGGCAATATTCCTAAAAGACTTATCTCCTCAGGGAAACATAAAACAGAATAAATGTGTTTAATTATAATTTGGTCATGCATAGACTATCATGGCCTGCTTCTAAATATTTTTTTTTGTTTAACTACAACTCACACGAGATTATGGCAAATAAACGAATGCAATGACGATTTCCAATCATCCCAGTACACGAAATGACACACTAGTTTGGGGAAATTAGTGATTTTGAAAGGTGATTTTCAGTATTAGTGATCTATTTAAAGAGATGACAAATTTAACTATAGTGCTAACACATTTTCACAAATATTCACCCGAGATGTAAAGCAAGGCTCCACTTCCTTAGCCCTCCACATGCTTCTTCCCTAGAGTACAATGGGCTTCCTTCTGACATTCACAGATAGCCCATCTTTCCAGCTGCAGCACATCTGAGAAGACTGCAGGCTCCAGTATTAGGAGTGTGTTCAGCACAGCGCTGCTTTTTGCCAACGATATAATCCTAGACACAATTAGTTCATCTATTTGAGACACAGTTTACTTATTTGTAAAATGGGTTTGCAAATGTCAATGCATAGGGTTATGGGGGGAAAAGGTAAGAAACTCTCTGTGAAACATCTGAGGAAGTGCTTATTACAGAATGTGCACTTAATACATAAATATTGTCTGTTATTTTTTAAATTCTCACTCGGTGACATGTTTATTGATTTTAGAGACAGAGAAAGGCAGAGAGAGACAGAGAGAGAGCTCATCAATGTGAGAGGGAAACACCAATTGGTTGCCTCCTGTACACAACCCAGCTGAAGAGGGAACCTACAGATTTTTGGTGTATGGACTTTGGCTTATGGAACTACAGTCCAACCAGCTAAGCCAGCCAACCAGGGCGATGTTGTTTATTATTATTAACTTCCTGTTTTTCAGCTTATGTCCATGTATTTGTGAATGCATGAAAATTTAATCAATTTCAAGCAGGCTTATTTCTCAACCTCTGTTGAACTGTTCTTCCTAACCCAGTTTCCGAGGCTTTGTTCTTGCTGTCATTTCTATCCCTTTTCCCTCTCAAAACTCTCAGTGCTACAGCATGACATGTTTAAGATTCAGATCAAAGTTATTCTTTAGTCAAACCCATTAAATATTTATATGGCTCCTGTTATAACATACTCTAAAGTACTGTGAGTACTCAAAAGTACTATCACTGGCTGTTTTTCTTAAATTTCTTTTCATAAAACTAGTGTATAGATTATTATTGAGCACATAATAGGTACTCAATAAAAACTGATTATACAAATAAATTACTACTTTAATTAAGAATGTATATTTTAGAGCTAGATTTTTAACTACTACACAATTTAAGCTTCCTGTCTCTTGGTTGCCCAGCATCAGTCAATATCACACAGATGAAATAATGTGCATGCAGCACTCTGGTGCATTTGTTTGTATAACTCAAACAAATTGATTCATTGACACAATATTTAAATTAAACTACGTTGAGAGTCTTCTTTAGTTACAGTGGTGTAACTGCTGAAAATGTTACTTTGGTCTTAACACAGTACTCTCTCTAAAATGGTAATTCAATTCAATTTGCTATCCCGGGCCTTATTATGAAATCTTCCTTCTAACTTGTCTGTTATTCTGCTAAATATTCTTTGTCACAACTATATTATAAGGATTAAACATCCAGGCTGGTGTGACTCAGTGGATTATGTGCCAGCCTATGAACCAAAGGGTCTCAGGTTCAATTCCCAGTCAGGGCAGGTGCCTTGTTTGTGGGCCAGGTCCCCAGTAGGGTGTGTGCCAGAGGCGACTGAACATTGATGTTTCTCTCCCTCTTTTGCTTCGTCCCCCTCTAAAAATAAGTAAATAAATAAATATTTTAAAGTAGGATTAAACAAATTTAAAATAAGATACCATTGAATAGCATAATTATTTTGGGGAGAGTCAAATAAAATTAAGTGCCAGAAGGTATGGTTATATCAGGGCAAGCAGTACTTTAAACACAGGTTGACAGACATCAGAGGGGAGGGATTGGAAGACTGGAAGAGATGAGCCAAAGAACATGTGTGCATACATATGCGTAGTCCATGGACACAGGTCACAGTGTGGTGAAGACCAGGGGGAGGGTGGGGGCTGGGTGGAGGGGGCAAAGGAGAGGAAATGGGGGACTTCACTAGTAGTGTCTGAAATAAAACAAATAAATAAAAATAAGTTTTCAAGCAATAAAATATGTGTTATAAATTTCCATTAACTTTGGAAAATATGTTTAATAAAAGTAGTAAAAATTATACTATTTTAAAATTATAGTCCTGAGATTTTTATCCTAAGGAAAGTTTAAGAAAGTTAAAAGTATATGCACAAAGATGCCTGTTACTAGAGTATCAAAATAGTGAAATATTGGAATAACAGTGTTAGTTAAGTGAATATTCATAAATGGATAGAATGTGATGCAGCATCTACAATTATAAGTTTACTATACCTAAAATGTTTACAATACAGTTTTAAGCAAAACAGTGCAAAGTGAAAAACTTTATGCTCTTTCTGATTAAAAGTGCTCAACTGATGTTTTCAAAAATAAAGTAAAAATATTGAGAAGAATATTTGTTTTTCAAATTTCTAAAAGACTGACAAATTTCAACTGCTGACAATTTTCAACAAATTTTTACTCACACGGAGGCCGATCAGGTTGCTGACAACACCAGTGCTGGCAGTGTGGGAAAGGGCCTTCGTCACTCTCTTATGTTGTAAGAAGTGGGGACGGGTGGCTCAGTTTCTCCCACTAACAGAATGAACAGTGCAAATTTCTTTGCAAATAGTTGGCTGAAAATCATCTTGTCCAAAGGATGTATACATTTATATTAAGTGGTAATACATGTGTGCTTTTGGAAAATCTGTTTTTTCACTGTCCCCCAAAGCATTTCAAGTATGGCAGTGGGATAATGAAATCAAATATTTGATCACCATGTGACCTAAATAATATTTGTATTAAGATGATCTAAACTGCACATTAATGCATAAACCCAGATAAGACCAAAATATCCTGGGAGCAAGTTCTCATCAGCAAAGTTACTGGTTTTCTAGGGAGTCCTTGTGGAAAAAGTTCACATTACTTTCTGTTGTTTGATTTAAAATAATGATTGTTGCCCTGGCTGGCATAGCTCAGTGGACTGAGCGTGGGCTGCGAACCAAAGTATCGCAGGTTCGATTCCCAGTCAGGGCACAGGCCTGGGTTGCAGGCCACAGCCCCTAGCAACTGCACATTAATGTTTCTCTCTGTCTCTCTTTCTCCCTCCCTTCCCTCTCTAAAAATAAATAAATAAAATCTTTAAAAAAAATAATGACTGTCAAACAAAAGTTCTTCAAGAGAAAGAAGGTTGGAGTTTGTAAATCTAATTATTTCACTTTTTAAATAGAAACAAAGTTCACATACTAATAGCTAACCATTCTTAAACTCTTACTTTTGTGAGCCACTGGCGAAACACTTTGTGCTATCACGATCAAAGCTCACAAAGTACTATTGCAATAGATAATGTTTTATCTCCATTTCACTTAGGTAAAATCTTAGGCATAGAGAGGAAAAAGGTGCCTAATGTCACAGTTTCAGAAGTCAGATTTCATTTTTTTTCAAGAGCAGCTTTTCCAGGAGAACATTGTACGTAGTAGTAGTTTTTTTATTGTTGATAAACTTACCTTCTTAATCAACAAAGGCATCTGGGGCTAAATTCAATAATGCAGGGAAGATGTACTAAGATCATAGAACAGGAACTCAGTGATTTATAACATTTGCTTCAAAATTTCTAAGAAAAAAGAAAGTATATATAGTGTGCTCTACATACAAGATCATTATTTTTAGATTGGTAAGTCTTGAGTAATGTATAGCACCTTTGCAGAAATGGGATAACAAATTTAGGATATCACAATCTTTTTTATCATATTGATATCTTCTTTTTCATCATAATACTTAAACTTGTAAAACTGAGGGAAGTTAGGGAATGTGTTAACATCCCATGCTACCGTAACTAAGAAATGTTAAGAAGTGGGATTTGAACTCCCGGGTGTTTGATTTCAAGTCTGTGTTTTAGATAGTGGTAATTTGTAAAAGGAAATATCCATGAAGGTATATAGAAAGAACTCATAGCAATTGTCAGTGGAGTTAATTGAAAGAGGGGAGTAATAGCATTGGTCACCAAAGACTGCAAACTTGAGGAACATGTAACAGAACCATTCAGTTTTATGGAGAGCTAGCATTGGGGAAACCAATTTTAACCAAAGTATAAATACCGTACTATGATTAAGGTTTAAAGCAAACAAAGAGATACTTTTTTAAAAAAAATCTGGGTTTTATGCAGTGAGAACTTCTGTTGTATATAACTGAACTATGGATAAGGATTTAGGAAACCTCATGCATATATGTATGAATTATAATGTAATCCATAATAAAGATAACATCTTCAAGATATAAAGAGGAAAAAATGAACTCAAGAAGATCCAGTCTTGCACACTGCATGCTTTCTGTCTCAAAGAAAATATAATATCTTGTTAAGCTTAAAGGTTTGTTCAGATAAGTTCTAATATATTGCTTTTTCTACTGCAACATCAAGATCTTTTTAAATCCGTCAGCAAAGATATATAAAGACTCAAGCTTAATTTAATATATCATTCTGAATTGAATATTCTACCCCCAAGAGTTACAAAGTGCTGTTAGAGCAGATGGCTGAGAATGTTATGAAAATCAACGTTTTCGCCACTTTTTCTTAATTCTATGATTGTCATGCCAGTTTTATTGTAATACACATGTTAACATTTGTGAAGCAACCTACTTATGAAACAAGTGAAAACACACTCTCTCCTTGTTTTGACATAACATCTGTAAATAGAACCTAAAGCTCTTGAAACATCCTGAGCTCTAATTCAGGTAGGTGGAAATAAGACAGCAAGTATTCAATCCAGTGTGGTAAAAACAAAGTAAAGATCAATTTAAATGTTAAACTGTCTAAAGTCAAAGGCACGCCAACTAATTTCTCCAGTGCCTGTCATCTCGTTTCCCTAAGCTTATATACATCCACCTCCTGATAAAAACCAAGGAAAGCAGGAGAAATCGGCAGCTGCTCCGTGTTGGGGTATTTGGAGATGTTGGTTTGTGAGAAACTCCTGGGAAGCATTCCTGGCTGTAACCCGAGTCCTGTCCCCTTTAACAGCAGACAGGGACAGATCCAAGAAAAAAGCAGACCACTCTGTATCGGCAGGGGACAGGTTTAATAACCAAGGCTTGTCTTGAGTGACCCTCTAGATGAATAGTTTTCTGCACCCACCTGCCAGAATCTTAACACTTTATATAGAGGCCTTGACTGAATCCAGTTACACACATACAGGGGGTCTTAACTGGTTTACTCATGTACTCCGTCCGTACGGTCTCATTAAAACATTATTATACCAAAGCTGTATGCTTGGCAGTGGGAGGGGATGGGGAGCCTCCAATTGCCCGGGTCCAATTCTCAGGTCAAACCAGCAGTCATGTCTTCTTGGTGACCTTCCCTAACAGGCAAGTAAGGGAAGTAACTTAAAAAGCCGGCCAGATGTTATAGACTTGAAAACTGCAGTCACAGAGCAAAAGTACAGTATACTACAGCAAAAAGATGCCTCAAGTAGATTACTCAACCATGAGTTACACTGAAGTTGTTTTGCTTAAACAAGGATACTAAATTCCATCTCAATCAAGTGTTGGGGGACTTCTAACTTTCCTTGTAATATATGGGGAACATATAAAAGAGTAAAGAGACCAACATTTTTAAGGAACAGCTAGCTTTGCCTTTATGTTACACTCTCCAGCCACATGGCAGATCTCAGTGGTGACCAAAATATCCACACTCCTTCACTTTCTTTGTGAATGCCCCACCAAACTGAAATTACCTGGGGATAAGAAAGATCTTAGTACAGTGGGAAAATGGAAAAAACAAGGCAACAAAAATCAAGATAAAATAGGTAAGGAACCCTAATAGGGAAGGAATGGAATCTGGATAGGGAAGGAATGAATAAATCAAAAGGTTGGAAAATGGGGTAAAGTAGTGAATGAGGATTAAATAATAAAGAATGGATAAAGTGGAAGACGATAAAATAAAGTCTTATGATGCTTCTCAACAAATAGAGACATAAAAATAATAGACATTCTTTGTTTTTTATTACTTTTAAAAATATATTTTATTTATTGATTTTTAGAGAGGGGGGAAGGGAGAGAGAGGGAGAGAAAAATCAATGTGTGGTTTCTCTCACATGCCCCCAACTGGGGACCTGGCCTGCAACCTAGGCATGTGCCCTAACTGGGAATCAATCCAGCAGCACTTTGGTTCACAGTCCAGTAATCAATCCACTGAGCCACACCAGCCAGAGAAAAATGACAGATGTTCTTGAAGAGCAAATAATCAGCATAAACATTTGTATATCTCTTGAAAGAGCAAATGAGCTAAAACATTTGAAATTGAATGCATATTAGCAAAGGAAGTGGAGATTCTGCAGTTATGTTATTAAGTTGATCAATATCTATAACCAAACAGGCAATTGAACACCACCTTCACTCTCAATTCACATTAGAGTTTGTAATCTATTGATTGTCAGCTAACCAAATCATTACAAAGCTCCACATTTTATCTACTGAGTAAATACAATTTCAGTGGCAGCCTTGGCTTACTTAAAATGGATAAAATATGTATCTAATAAATTTCAAATATGTAGAGTCTGATCAGTTTGAAAATTCAGATTCTCTTTGATAATTTAAATAGAATTATATCATAATGACTAAGTATCAAAATAATGCAATCGATAAGAAGTGCAAAATGGCATCACATACTGTGGTATGACCTACTCACATTGGGGCATTTTGTAGGAAAAAAAAGAAAAAAAGAAAAAGTCAAACTGCTTCTGCAAAGATGCTTAAACTACTATAGTAAGTAAATGTGCTTTACACACAAATGAGATAAAATTTAAAATATGTAAGCTGAATACAGAGTTTTAAAATAAAATTGTCATTTAAAAAATTTAAACATACAAAATATTTAAAATATACTATAGTCTAGGTAACATGTCAGCTTCTTAATAATATGTTTTTATTATAGGATATAATACTTATTTCAGGAAATGTGGGGACCAGTAAGTGTTAAGTATAGCAGTCTAATACCCATGCTTTTCCCTATGGACTGTTAGAAAAGAATCCACAAAGGGTGAAATCTCAGGAAAAGTAAACTCAGATTCTTCCCAGGCTGTTCTTGCTTGAAGAACAAGAAAAAACAAACAAACAAATCTAGGCATGGGTAATCACCCAGCTCTACGCAATAGGCTTAGAAACTATGTGTCCTTAAATTAGTGTTTTGAGGAAAACATACAAATTTTCCTTTAATCTCAAGTTTATACAAACTCATGCCATTCATTTAGAAATATTCTGTCATCTTCTAAGGTGTGGAAGAGTTTGTGGAAGAATAATCAATTCTATAACTTATAAGTAAAACTCAATTGCAAATGCATAACTGTATTTTTCCAAAGGACCATTTGAAGTTACATGTTCAACACTTTTAAATTATTAGAAATGTTTAAGTTACTTATTTCATACTGAGTTTGCTTTTGATGAGTTTTAACTTGCCAAGATTCTATGTATTTCACCTATGTTTTCAAACCTATCTGTACAAAGCTTTCCATCTTACCCACGATATTTTAAATCTCTGCTGCATATGTTTCTTAAATTACTATTTAATACATACTTAAAATACATACTATTTTGTTTTACTTGTTAAATTATAGAAATTAGTCTCCCTTTAATTTTTAAAAAATAATTAAACTCTCATGTATTACTCTTCTCTTAAAACTTATTTTCTTTAAATTCACTTGTTTTTTCTCCTCTTATACTTGTCATTCCCATTTTTTTTAGGTTTTTAAGTTGTTTTCCCTTCCTTCTTCTTATGAATGTTTGATTCTTTTCTAACCCTTTTCAGCTGGTTATTCAGCTCATTAATTTTGACCCATTCCCCTCTAAATTAATTCTTTAAGCCAAATTTCCTTTTACGTTCACCTTGACCTCATCTCCTATGTTTTGACATGATGCATTTTAACACTAATTCTAAATAATGTCTAATTTCCATTGAAAGTTTTCTTTAAACTGCAAATATGTTGAAGTGTGTGTTTTTTAAATCAAAATTTATCTCAGATTGTACACTATAATTTGGTAATTCCTTAATTTATTGTAAACAGAAAACGATACCAATGACTTTCTTTAGGCTTGTTTCATGGCCTTGCATTTGTGAACTGTTGGTAAATGTTTCATGTCAGCTGGGTAAGAATGTGAGCATTTCTGTTTTGCAAATGTCTAACTATATTAATTGCATTATTGAAATATTTCATTGCTTAAAGTACGATATAAAGTGATATATGCTCTTCCCTGTTTATTGTAGTATTATTCACAATAGTCAAGATGTGGAAACAACCTGTCTATCAATGATTGAATGGTTGAAAAAAAATGTGATATATATATATATATATATATATGTATATACATATATATACATATATATATATGGTGAACAATGAAGTATTATTCAGATATGAAAAAAAGAACATTTTGCTATTTGTGACAACATGGATGATTAAGGACAATGTGCTAAGTGAGATAATGCAGAGAAAGACAAATATTGTGTGATACCATTTGCACAAGGAATCTAAACAAGTCAAGCTCGTAAAGACAGTATAATGGTGGTTGTCATGGAGTTGGGAGCTGGGGGAATAGGAGAAATATTGTTTAAGGATACAAACTTTCAACTATTTGATTAATAACTCCTAGAGTACTAATGTACAGCATGATGATTATAGACAACAATGCTTTATTATAAACCTCAAACTATATCTTAATTATTTCCAACACAAAATATTTATAATTATCTGACATGGTAGAGACATTAGCTAACACTGCAATGGCAATCATATTCCAATATATGCATCAAATCAACATGTTATCCCTTCAAATTATATAATGTTATAAGACAAATGTATTTCAATTAAGTAAAACTTAAACACAAATGCACATACACATATACTCACATTTGCCTTTTAAGTATAGTAATATCCTTGTAAATATTTTAGTAGGAATAGATTAAAATTCACTAAATATATTTTTTATATCCTAAGTTTTCTGGTAGATCTATGGATTACTGAGAGAAATGTGTCAAGATATCTGGACAAAACTGAGGACTTTGATTTTACCTGTTTGCTGCTTTATGTAATTATAGGTGATTACTTGCATTAGTGACCTTCATTCTTTGCCCTCCCCTGAATCCACACCCTTTGTCATGTGCCTAACAGTAGCTGATGGTGCCCTCCACTGGACTCTGCTCTTTGCCTTCTCTGGTTGGTGGACTTTTTAGCAAACGTGACACAAGCTTGAACAGTGTGTTTGGTCAATTTGTTTGTTTCTTGCCATCTGCTGTTTAACATCAGATCACGCACTGGCTGGCCCTTTGGAGACAGTTTAGCGAGACCAGCTGGCAGTTAGCTGATGACCAGTTATATGAGTAAACCTATTTGAGATTAGAAAACAGCACAGTTAAAACAAGCCAAAACACCCCAGGAGCTACAAGTATATGTATTTTTTAACATCTCTGATGTTTCATGTTTTGAGGCACTGTTTGTCAGTTAAATAATCTATTGCAGTAGAGAAATGGTACAATATTTCAGGCTTTTTAAAGCTATTATTTTATTGGGGGTTGACAATATTTTATTATTATATAAAGACTCTCTTCAAGTAAAGTAATATATTTGACTTTGAGTTATTTTTTTTCTTTCTTTTACATGAATAGTTGTTGGGTATATACTTTTTTACTCTTTTATATTTAGCTCTCCTTCATTTCTATGTTTTGTGTGGCTCTTTCAAATAATATGTTGTAGAGAGAATGGTGGCTTTGATAGTAAGTAAAAAATCTTATGGTTTATATTGCCTTGCTTGTGCTACTTTTAATATGTAGAAATTTATGCAAATAACATATACAATAAACAGAAGTTGGAAGCTAGTTACCCACATGTAATTTAATTTTATTTATTATTTTTAAGGATTCACAAAATATAAATATTTTTAGCATATTTGTTGTTTAACAAGGCAACATGAATATAAGTACCATAGCTGGAGGAATGAATCTTCTTAAAGGAGTTCCTGCAAAATAACTACCTTGTCAACAAGAAAGCTAGGTAGCCCCTTAGCAGTTCTCTCTTGTACCTGCATGATTGTATATTTCTGTGGAATAATCTGCATAAATATATTTTATTATTAGTTTGAGTCATTATTAATTTGTCCTTCATTATTATTTTGAGTCAGGAAACCATTAGCCACAACCGTAACAAATATACCACCAGCAAAAAATTAAGTTAAATTAAAATAAACTAAAATAAAAGTGCCTGACTCCTCAGCTTGCCAATTATGGAGAACAGGACTGATAAAATGGCTTGGTCTCGTCAAGATAGCATAAAATATATAAAGCAAAGTGGGATCACTCATGTCAACCAAGATGGCTGCCAGTCAACCATGATACTTTGGTTCAAGAGAGAAACTAAGTTACACTAGACACATCTGGCAAGGAGAAACATCTAAGATATCTTCACAGGTGACCTGCAGAGTGGCATCACCCACAGGTAGATTCCTGGGGAAATTCCCCCCTTGCCATCAGAAGAGCCAAGACACTTGTCAAGAGACCCAGAAGGGTGGGGCACACAACTTTCAATGTATAACTGAGGCAGGCTCCAGACCACTGCTGAAACAGCCAAGCTCCACACACCAGAGTGCTGCTTCATGCCACACTGATCTCTACCTGCTGGACTGAGGACTGCATCTACCCTGCTACCCACCTGGCTCCAGAGATCCTTCCTTGCCCATTCCCGATGGCTCCCATGCCCACCATGCTGTGCCCCAGATCTGAGACTCTGGGACTCAGTTCATTATACCCTATTGATGGCTGTGTGTGTGTTATATTCCTCTTAGGTTGTTAGAGTGTGAGTAGGGTATTAATGTATGTTGATGTTCTGCTTTGAGTGAACCTGCATTCAATAACAGCTGAGTGAATCACATAGTTACCTTATGTGACTTACCTATTTTTCAGTGCCAGGTTGCTCAATAGGCAGCTAGCTGAGTAGTTTCCCAACTGACTTCTAGGAAAGACTATATAGCAAACATACACTTGCAACATCCAAACTACCTGAAGCTGGGGAAGGTTTGAAAGGCACATGTACGTTGCCACCACCTTCTGGTAACTCTCACCTAGAAGAGAGAACAGATTAACCAGCACTGCCCATAAACAGATCCCGGAGCAGTGTGAGGCAAGAAGGTATCAAGGTTTTAGATAAATAATTTAACTAAATTAAATTACTTTAATTCCATATATATGTTCTAGTTTCTTTTTTATTGTTGTTCAAGTACAGGTGTTCCATATTTTCCCCATTTCTCACCACTACCCTGCCCCGCCCACTCCCACAGTCATCCCCCCCATTGTCCGTGCCCATGAGTCTTCTATTTGTGTTCCTTTGCTTATTATTAAATATCAAAATTAGTCCAAAAATCTATGATGAACAAATATCTAAATGTTACATTTGAAATATGGGCCACCTGAGTTCTCACCTTTCCTGCCTATCACAAGATCCTTCCTCATCTGTTGCCTACAGAAAACTATTTGGAGCTGACATTAGGTATTCTCATGTATAAAAGAAAATCTAAAATTATTAAATGTCTGGAACGTGACGTCTGATGTTCCCCAGTACCTGGAACAGTATTCCTAAAATTTGAAAGTTCTTTTACTCTGAAGTGCTTTCCCCAATAAGCTTAACGGAATTTTCTTTTTGTGTATATTCTGCTTTTTTTTAGCTAGTTAGCTGTTTTTGTTTATTGTGATTTTTGATCTTTGACTTTTAAAGGTTAGTCTGTTTACTCATTGTGATCACTGATCTATTGGGGCTTATTTTTGCCATCACGGTTGTCTTCATGTGTCTTTGTTACATTTCACCAGAGTTTGCCAGAAGTCACAGGGAAAATATTCCCTTTGGGATTTGCTCACCCTCCAGAGATTCTGTTTTCACTTTATTATTGCCTTACATTTTTTAATGATTTAGATCAGTAATTCATGTCTAATATTATTTTAAAATATTTGACTTGACTATTTATTTTAAGGAGCTACTTCCCCAAAGTGCTTCTCAAATTATTCATGATACGAAGTACAGAGAAACATTATAATTATATGACAATGGAAAAAATGAGTAGGTTACTTGATGTCAGAGGCAGCTGACTTTTTATTTCCAATCTTATTCAGCTAACTGCGTGCCTCGGGAAATAAATACTTCCGCAGACTTTCAAGCCATTAGTGCACCCTTGTCAACTCATCTGTGGAAAGCAAGGTTGCGGTATTGAAACCTGGAGTATGATTTTGTTTTGTTTTTGTCTTTTTTTTTAATTCAGAACTTTTTGTTCATCATACTATAATATGTAAAAGTATCCCCAACTTTAAGTGGGAAAATTCTTGCAGCTAAAAATTTTCCTACTGAAAAATTCTCAACTGGTTCCCAACACTTGTACTCTGTAACTAATACCATTTAATAATAATTTAAGTAATGAAAATTAAAAAACAAAACAAAACCAATTTTGGTTGTCCTCACACGTTAAGTATACAGAAAAGAGGAATGCTCTTGCAAAAGATGATATATGAAATGTACGGTACATGAGTTCTGCCCTGTTGCATTTATCAAAGTCTAGTTGTTCTCTGGGTACAGAGATAACTCTGTTGTTTCCCACGGGTATGTAAGCAAAGCATTATCTAACACCAGATGAAAAATAAATGTACCTATTCAAGTGAAAAAGTATAGCAAGTGCATCTGTTATTTATGACACCAATTATTTCATGAATTTGCTGCTTTGTTTTCAAAGTAGAGATGACAAACAAGGTCTAGTGCCTTTCTATATAAGCCGTGTCTATGTATTTAAATCACAAAGGAAATTGGAAAGATTCACGTGGATAATTCAAGACAAGAGTGGCATTTCACATAAAACAAGGGTGAATAAAATGGAAGGAAACACAATTTTATTTTCATATGACACTTCAATTGTTGCGTTTATAAACAAAGATAAGTAGCCAAATGAAAAATTCTGTTACGTATACTTTCTGAAATGTAATTTAATCACACACGCGTTCACACACACACACATATCCATTCACACTTGGAATTTAATGCCTGTATGAGAACACCGAGACTCACAAAGATAATTGCATGAAGTCAGATAATTGAAATACACTGATGAATTCACTGACCATTTCGCTGGATTACAAGGACGTATTCATCTTACCGTGTCATGTTATATCATTACAATGGAAATTTATATTGGGTTATATTTTACCACATTATAATGCTAGGACTCTCAGAATAAAATGTATTTGATAATATTTAAATATAATTATTTCTGTAAGAAACTTTTTCTTCAGACATCTTTAATGTTTAGGTTTTGCTATGAGATTTAAATGATGCTAAACTAAAATTTATATGTTTAAATCTTTCACATTATTTTTTATATTTAACTGATTTCTGTTCATGTAACTTTTATTTACATTACATTAGCTATTAATTTGGCTCACTATAAGAGAGGATTTGGACTGTTTTGTGTTAAGACTCAGTTTATACAAAGAATGTTTTAATTTGCATCCAAAATATCTCGTCTTTAACTTTTTAAAAAAATGTTGTTATAGATACATATACACGATATAAAAATATTGAATTTTCAAAAGTCCATCTCTGACAAAGATTGGGGTATTCTCTATGAAAAATCAAAGTTTTTTTAAGTTTGTAGGGAATTGCCAGTAGTATGAGAGGTTGTGTATATAAACACATGGCAGGGGTAAAAAAGAACATAACATTAATTCATATGATATTGCTTACATAAATAGTAAACCATATAAATGACATTAATATGTGCAATTTTATGTTATTTATAATAAAGAAGGCCATTTCCTTACCCACATTTAAATTAAAGCTCATTTACTTGTCCACTTTTCCTTATCCTTCTGCTTTGCTTCATACCCACTACTGCTCTGTCACCCGATTTCTGGAGTGAGTTTGCCTCCAACATGTCTTCCCTCCACAGGGAATGCCATGTTTCCTGAATGGAAATCCATTCTTTTCTTTTTTTTTTAATGTGGCAAATATTTATTGAATACTGAATGTCAATTGTCATTGAAAAATTAAAAACCATTTATTGACAAGAAAATGGAATGAAGCTCTTCAGGCCAATGAAAAGGGACTTTCCTGTTAAGGTAGAATATATATATATATGTGTAAGGTATATTCATTCAATACTTGCTACAGGAAGCCAGATGGAAAACATGAACAAACTCCAAAGTATCATTTTTTGGAAATCCCTTATTTTCAATCAAAGGACAATGTTTCTAGGTGTTGGCCTTCAACAAGTGTCCAGGTATTTCTCTAGGAAACAGATTTATTGAGAAACTATTTAAAATAATTGCAATTCAGGGCATATGGTCTAATGGCAAACCTGTGCAAGTACTGAGAAACAAAGAAGAAATTCTTTCATGGAGAAGTGGAAGTTGCTTGAGCTACTATAATCAAGAGTTTTCTTTCTGGGCCACCCTGATCCACGTAGAATGTGGAGCTTTCCCTACTGGCCTCTCAACTTCATTTTAAATGAAGTTTCTGTTTAGTAATTTTTGTACAAGGTAAAGCCAGTGTACTTGCAGATTTGAAGCTTAGGATCCCACCAAAATTACTCATGGTCACTGCTGAATTATACAGTGAATAGCCTAAGGGCATGCAGAAAGACCAAATGTTTTTTGGAAAAATTTCTTGTTTAATATCCTAGTAAAAGGATCTAAATGTCTTTGTGGAGAAAGTGAAAATTTAGTTTGACTTCATGACATGCCTGCAAAGGTCTGAATACAGAGATGAATAAGACACAATGAAACTGAATCCAGGACCAAACCTCAAAAGAGAAGAGCAGTTTCTTGGGAGAGGGCAGACAGTGGTGCCAGCGAAAGGGAGGCAAGCGGCTGCTGACCACCTTCGCTCACGTGTTTTCTTTGAAGCACTGCGTTTAGGGTTGTCATCCCTCTAGGGTCTGCCTGCTAGAGCAGGAGTTTTTCTAGACAGTTGTTTTATTTACATTTTTAAAATATAACCTAGGCAGTTTTTCCAGTTTCTCTTTACCACACTTTACCTTATTCAAAGCACCTATGAGAAGCCAAGATGTAACCTGAATTCTTTGCAAGATGGAAAAAAAAATGTGGTTCTTCAGAGCCTTCTACTGTGTAATGGGATTATGCTTTTTTGGAAACATGAGATTTTCTTTCTTTTCTTTTTTCTTTTCTTTCTTTCTTTTTTTTTTTTTTGGCTCCATACTTGGGGACAGCCTGCTTTACTTTCAAGCATGATTAGTACACTTCTCTGCTTTTAGAGGGAAATAACCCCTAGATTCCTTTTCCATTTCGGTGGAGATAATGATGCACTGAAATAGCTCTCAGGTGTACCTGAAAGCTTGACATTGCCAGGAAGTTTATATTTTAAAGCAAAGAAGTTACATTCCATTAGGTGTAAGTAGCTAATAAATACGCAACTCACTTGAGAGACTTCCAAAAAAGATGGAGGGTTGGTACATATTTCCAAAATTGTTTGACAGACATTAAAAGTGATATAAATCACAATAAAGGAGAGATAAAAACATCTACAGTGAAACTAGACAAGTTCCCATCACCATCCCACACAGTCTGATCTATCAGTCTGCTGCAACAAATTTCAGGTGGAGATGAGAGAAGATATTGGGAGCTAATACTCAATTATTTGTCAAGTGGGGGAAATGTGATGCTAAGACTAAATGCAAGATTATTATTTAAAGTAAAACAGTAATATTTCTTATTCTGAAGATGTGGGAGCTGAAGTCCTGGATGGAACACTAAGAGCATAAAGACTTGAGAAGAGACCGGGTGGAATGCTGTCCTCAAAAGCAGTGCTTCTCAGCTCTCGGCAGGTATCAGAATGACTGGGAAGCTTCTTAGGCAGCAATTACTGCATCCCATTCCCAGAATTTCTTTTTTATTAAGATTTTATTTTTATTTATTTATTGTTAGAGAGGGAAGGGAGGGAGAGAGAGAGAGAGAGAGAGAGAGAGAGAGAGAGAGAGAGAGAGAGAAACATCAATGTGCGGTTGTTAGGGGTCATGGCCTGCAACCCAGGCATGTACCCTGACTGGGAATTGAACCTGCGACACTTTGGTTCGCAGCCCGTGCTCAATCCACTGAGCTACACCAGCCAGGGCTCCATTCCTAGAATTTCTGATTCAGTAAAGCTGGAGTGGTACCTCCTATAAAAAGATCCCAGGTTACACCTGAACTGCTGGCGTGGACTAGGCTTTGGAAACTATGGTATAAATGACTTGGGCATCGTGTTTGGTATTATTATTTAAAAGGCTTTATTTGTAAGTAGGTTTAGGTTCACAAAAATATTGAAAGATTTTCTCACAGAGCCCCCATCACACAAATAGACTTCCCATTCCCCCCACAGAGTGGCATGTCGTTATAACTGATGAACATTGACACATCATTAACACCCGAAGCCCATAGTTTATATTAGAGTCCACTATCGGTGGTGTGCATTCTGTGGGTTTGTACAAATGTATAATGGCACGTGTCCATCATTATGGAATCATACAGAATGGTTTCACTGCCATAACATCCACTGTGTTCCAACAATTTTTCTGTCCCTGCCTTCCAACTGCTGACAATGACCAAGCTTTTATTGCCTCCATGTTTTTGCTTTTTCCAGAATGTCACGTGGTTGGAGTTGTACACTATGCAGCCTTTTCAGATTATTTTCTTTCAGTTAGTGAGTGATATGGCTTTAAAGTTCCTCTACATCTTTTCATGGCTTCATTGCTCACTTCTTTTTTAGCACTAATATTTCATTGTCTGCATGTGACATGCTTTATGCATTCACTTACTGAAGAGCATCATAGTTGCAGTATAAATGACTTTATAAAATATGTTTCATTTTTGTCTTCAGCCTAATTTCTGAAGGAGAAAGAAAATCATTTGAAGACAAGGAAACAAGTTCTCTAATACCTGTAGGATGAGGGTGAGGGCAATGTGAGAAGGACAGAATTAAAAAAATGCCTTGGCTGGTGTGGTTCAGTGGAGTGAGCACTGGTCTGTGAGCCAAAGGATCACCAGTTCGATGCCCAATCAGGACCTTGGATGTGGGCCAGGTTGCTGGCAGGTGGCACTCAAGAGGCAAACATGTTGATTTTTCTCTCCTCTTTCTTTCTCCCTTCTCCTTTCTAAAAATAAATAAATAAAATCTTAAAAAAATTGATAAGAACCATCGCAAAAAGCTAGTACTGCAGAATAACATGTCTGGTATCATGCTGTCATGGCTTTGTGCTGTAAGAGCTTGGTTAGTGACATTTCTACAGATACTTTTCTAGATAGAACTGGTTACTAAAAATATATAGCCCTGGCTGGTGTAGCTCAGTGGATTGAGTGCGGGCTGGGAACCAAAGTGTCCCAGGTTCGATTCCCAGCCAGGGTACATTCCTGGGTTACAGGCCATAACCCCCAGCAACGGCACATTGATGTCTGTCTGTCTGTCTGTCTCTCCCCCCCTCCCTCCCTTCCCTCTCTAAAAATAAATAAATAATATCTTTAAAAAATATATATATATACATTATCACAGCTAGTCTAAAATTTAACCTAAATATTTCCAAATGAACCAATTCAAGCAACTTAAGCCTTTTCTAAACATTGCAATTTGTAAGAGACAAATATTCCACAAAAAACATCATAATTCTCTCCAAACTATGCAGTAAACTTTCACAATTTTAGAGGGGTAGTCAGTGTGAGATATCAGTGACAGGAAAAAGGAAAAAATAAATTTAAAAATTAATGTAACTTTCTCATACATTTTCTAAGGTGGAGTATGAAGGACATTGAGTTGAGATTGTAGAAAGACTAATTTAGCTTTCTCTGAAGGCTAGGAAGAGGTGAACTCTGTAATAATTTCCAGACAATAAACAGGCTATGTTACCTGCTAATAAAGAGTTAATACTGAGCAACCAAGCAATGAAGAAGTAAAGACCACGGGGCCTTCTGCAAAGACACTGTGAGAGCCTGATCTTGGTCAGCTGACATGATTAAAGGAAACAAAATAAATGTTTGTTACAGCATTGAACCTGAATACATTTTGATCAAGTTTTAACATAATATTTTATAGAAAAAATGGAGAGTCATTCAAAAACAAATTAAGTCATCAGTTCATATAGTTTGGAATTGAATATATTTTATAATGAGCTTTTAATTTACTGATGTCTAAGAATTATTCCTTTGTGAAAAAGACAAAGTATTTTAAATTGTTTTTAGCTTAGAGCATACTCTACTTTTTTATGGATATTTTCCTGCTTTTTGAAATTAAAAAGCAATCAACTTAAAACAGCAGGAAAATTTTGAAAAATGTTTTAATTCCAAAAGGTGTTACATAGCCATTCTGAGCATCTCAGCTCATTCACCAAGTTACTCTTTCTTTTTCCTCTTCTCTTTGACAGAAGGTTCCCTCCCACTTTGTTTTCCAATGACATTGTCTGTTAGTAATTTACTTAAAACTTACTAAGAAAATTGAAACCTTAGGTTATATGTGCAAGTGAAGTTTAAGACTAATATTTTATTTATCCAGTGCATGTACACACACAGATGGATAGATATATTAATCTAAATTTTGTGAAGTGAAAAAAAGAAAAACGCTTTTTGGTGCCATCTCTTAACTGCTTGCATCAGATTAAAATTTATAGGTGAACTGAGTTAAAGAAAACTTTTAGATAGGTTAGAAACAGGCACAAAAACAGAACAAATGTACTGATATTTGACAAAAGGTATAAGTGAAATAGGAAGCTAAGGTAATGAATAAAATTCTGATTCCAGAAATGTTTAAAAGTTTTAGAAGGTCAAATGACAGAATATTAAAGAGTTTGAAAATACAAGGATTTGTGACTTAGATATATAATCCAATTATACAATTCAATTAGGTCATCTTAAAGATCTGCTTTATATTTCACAAATTTTATCATTTTAGCAATGACTTCTGAGATACCCCAAGAACAGCAAAGAATAAAGAGACCATATCTATGATGTTAAACTTTCTTTTCAGATCATATATGTTGTTGGTGTGGGTAGCTGGCTATTATTCCTCTGCTCCAAGCATTGTTGGCAAAGGACAATACAGAAAATATGGGAGTCTTTGCTTACATATTTGCAATAATTTGGTGACAACTTATTAATCCTTTTGCTTCATAATACTGGAATTATATTTCTCAAGCTTGCGGGAAGTTCATTACAAAAAAAAATGTTTCTACAACTATGAAAGGCATGGCAGACTTTTCAGTATGTTTTTTATTCCCACTTAAAATTTAGTCAACAGTAGGCCAAATGATTTATGGCTCTTCATATTCTCATTTGTGGCTCTTCTCAAATTTTACCTCAGTTCTGTGTGATTCTCTGACAACTTAAATCACTTTGTGAAGAAGCGCTCTGTAAAAGAAAATCACATCGTGACTGATTTGACAGAGATATGTGCGTGTGACAAAGCCATCAATAGAATTGTTGGTTTTACTGAGAAAGGCCTCCCACTCTTAAAAACTCAAGGCCCAGAGAGTAGCTTAATTTGATCAATACTATGTTAAATTATAATTGTACTACACAGGTTCATGCTATAATAAATAGTGGATACATTCTTTAGTGTGGTTATAACTTTGTATGTTTTCCTTTTGTGTTGAGAATTAAAGGCTTTTGCAAAATCCCGTTAACCATGGTGCGCCATATATTTTATTATTAAGTATGTATTTGGTTGAAGAGATAATTGATTATAATTGATTCAGTATTACTAAAAAGAAAAGTGTAGAGATTCTCCTGGGAAAAAGAAAAGAAAGAAATCCAAATACTCTGATAAATTTGAGAGAGAGAGAGAGAGAACTGTATTGTTCATTCTCAAGGCCACAAGGCATTGAGGCACATTTGCATGAAACAGTGCTCACTGCCCCAACTTCACACAACCGTAGGCAGAAGTGTTCCAAAGCCAAGAGATATTCACAATAAAGCCAAATGTAGTGATGCCCCCTTCCCATCACTTTGTACAGTTGATCTAGACACCAAACATCAAACTATGTGGTAACAGTCTTTTTGGAATAGATCATTAAGAAAATGCGAATTAATCTGATAAACACACACACAAAACTCTCACAATAAATGCACATTAGCCTAGACACATACCTGACTTGGAAGGATAGTGTGTATATCACAATATGTGCCTATCATTTAAAGTCATCTTTTTTTTTAAATCTTGGTATATTAACTACTATTTAGAACATATCTATCAGGAAAATGCATTAAATACTAAAAAAAAAGCTGTCTGCACAGCGTTTTCTTTCCTCTCATTGTCTTTTATTTTTGAAACAACCTGTGTATGTTTTGGAAATGGCCAACATTCCATTACCCAACCGATCTCAATCAACAACATGGTGTGTGAAAGTCTCCGTGTCTCTACCTCTGAGATGGGTACTTTCAAGGGCCATGTAGCACCACTAACGTCTTCAATGTATATTGTTAAATATTTTATTTATTTGTTTTAGAGTGAAGGGAAGGGAGGGAAAAGAGAGGGAGAGAAACATCGATGTTTCTCATGCACCCTTTACCCGCAAGCCAGGCATGTGCTCTGACTGGGAATCAAACCGGCAACTCCTTGGTTGGTAGGCCGGCACTCAATCCAGTGAGCCACACCAGCCAGGGCTGGTGCATTCTTTAGAAGTGTGCATTTAGAACCCCCTTGTGAGTTTTGTTCTCAGCTAAGTATTGTGCTGGAGGATTTATGTGTCTTTTGTGTTCTTTTGTGTCTCAGTCTAATGATAAGTGTTGGAGTGCAAAAAAAGAACCATAGTAAACCTCAGTGATTCTAGAATGCTTGTCAGTATCAAGTGCTTTTAAGGAGAAAAGCACTTTAAATCCTCCTGAGTCAAAGTAGAGTGAGTCCAATCTGATCTCTATTCTTTCCCCTTCTGTGACATGGGTTGTACTTTAACCTTAATTTTTCCTCTCTGTAAAATGGAGATAAAAATATCTGTGTTTCTGTTCACGTCACAGGCTTGTGTATGCATCATGCATTTTTATTGCTATTGTTACTATTATTATTAGTAGTATGTGGCAGTAGCTCCAGTACTAGATGTAGAAGAAGTATTAATATTACTATGGGCAAGGTACATTTTAAATATCTCCAAACTTTTTAACACTTTAACCCACACCTTAATTCACCTTAATCTATCAGATATGTCAAAAAAGGATGAGTGAAGTGTGTGTGGGGGGGGGGGGGAGAGAGAGAGAGAGGGAGGGATGGATGTAAGGAACATCAGCTACAAAACACTAAACACATAATTTCTAAACAAAATGCAAGATCAGGAGACAGAAGAGGTCTCAGAATTTCCCTGTGCTGCCCTGTTTCTTCAACAAGCCTTATTTCCAGCTCACCTAATTGGTATTACTGTCAGTAAAAATAATTTTCACTATATTTTGCAATGCATGCAGTGTGCATTTGAATGAATAGCAGTGGTCTCTAAGTAGACAGGCAGCAAAGCCAGAAATCAGAGTGCAGCATTTATAAACCACTCATCATTTGGGTGAGGCAGGCACCCTGGAAGATGGAAACAATTGTATCTGACCCTGATAACTGAATGGGTTACGTGCACCCAAACCCTGCTCTTTAAAATAATCAAAATGTGTTTCAGAGGAGATAAATGGCTCCCCAAATAGGAGCAAAAGACACACTGCTCTGTGAGCTCTAAAACATTAGTTATAGAAGAGAAAGATTCTTATCCCTGCAATTCCCCGAGGAGGGAAGGCACCGGGGAGTGAAGAGAGAGGCACAACATGATTTCAGGGAACGTTTTCATTTCGGTGAGCATCTGCTGACAGGCAGTAAATTCAGCGATCGCTCCCACGCGGTGTGGGCGCCTTTCTCCCCAGCAAGCATGGGGAGAGTACCTTTTACCTCCTGGCACAACTGTTCTTGTTCCAGTTGTGCATAATGGGATGTAAAAACTACAACAAAGCTAAAAGGCAAGGGGGGAAATGTGACTCTGTTGAAAAAGAAGAGCTATTTCTAAAAAACCTATTTTATTTTGATGCAACTCACCATTATCATTTCATAATTTGACAATGTTGTATAGAGTATTTTATAAATATTCTGAAATTTCTTTTTATGAATCCAGATGAAAACCCTTTACGTGTTTACCCTTATTTTCAAAGAGGAGAATGAAAGAACTTAAGAAGCAGTCATGACAATAATGATGTTGTTTTGGCTTACAAAAGCTTTATGGACAAAAATTGCTTTAGAGACAAATGCTTGTTTCAACCTGAATTTGTAAAAGAAAGTCATAGGCGTTTTAGGTTTACAGTTAGATCAAGGCTATTCATGAAGAACAAAATAACAGAATCTTTCTCTACTGAATGTAGTTACTATGTTTGGTCCTTAAAAATGAACATAATTTTGGATGCCATAAAACATATGAATCATATTGATTTAGTTAATTATATTGGGTATAATGAATTAATGCTGAAAATACTAACAATGATTAATGACTAATAAAAATATTAATAGTAAGGGCATTTCCAAAGGGCATCACCATGCAGTGAAAGCAGTGTAACTTGATACTGATATTGGGATTCCTTTAACTAGGAACTGCCCAAATTTTATCTACTGGGTGTCCTCTTGGATCTCATAAAAAAAGCATTATCTCAACATGTATAAAATTATTTCATGGTTATTCTCTGTCTAGGACCGTTCCAAGTTCAAGTTGGTCCAGAGACACCTCTGAGGAAATGCCTGTATCTCATCTGCAGCGTAACATAATCCCTCCTCTAGTACAGGTAGTTCTAGCTTATTGTTTCTAGCAATTGAAATATATGAGGTCAGAAAACCTGGAATAATGAAGGTTTGCCAAGGTCAAGACATATTTTATCCATGGAGATTGCGTGTACACTGCAGAGACTTGCTGTCAGAATGAATTTTTCTCACTGAATAGTCCCCAAAAATAATTTAAATATTTGACTTTGTCCTTACCATACTGCATAGCATCATATAGAACTCACAACTAAAACTGCTTTTGGACATTCCCGAGCATAAATACCAATACTTGTCATTGGTGAATAACACTTAATGACTAATCACACACTGTCAGATCATGTGTCTGAGTACTTTGCTATGCAATGTGCTCACACTAGACAAATTAAAATATGGAAATGCATATACTATTCCAGCCAGTTAACTTAATGGTAGGTGATATGTTTAAATCAATCATCTTCCATATCACTATAATCCAACTTAAATGTAATTCTCATTTATCTAAAGAATTGAAAACAATGGAAATCTGGTTACTTGATTGTATATATACACCAAGCAACCAGATTTCCACTGCCATTACACACACACACACACACACACACACACACATATAATAGCAATTAATGTCTCCAAAACATGCAAACAAAACATTTGGTTGTATATTTTGGGGCAAGAGGGTAAAATGTACAGAGAGAACCAGTTCCACATGATACAGATATGAGCTAAAGTTTATTGAAAAAGTATACTAGCAGAGAAGTAGCAGAGCAAACTCCATCTCCAAGCTGTTATCATTCTACGATCCAGGCTGGGCACGGATATTGTGGTCAAGGTTCTAGCAGAGATGGCTGCCTATAGAAACTGTTATTAGAGAAACCAGCATAGTTGACAAATAATAACATCTGTGCAGTAACAATAGCAATCACATGTGTCAAAATGCTACAGTGTGAGTGGTAGTTTTACATATTTGATCGTCCCATGCTTTTCTTTATGTGGCACACAGTTTAAGTCCATGAGATAATGTTGCATCTGGGCATGTTATTCCTAGTTCATGCTCTGCTAGCCTCATGGCCTGACCTTAGAATCAGGCCAGTATTTTTTGGCCCATGAATTTGTATAAGGTTTTAATAAATATTAGAATGGCATGCTTTGTGGACAGCAACACCATATGAAGTTCATATCATTAGGACACATTGTCTGAGGCTGTTGATGTTGACAGAGCTCCATCATTATGATGGCTGCTGTTTTCCATTGGGTACGCCCACCTGGGAGGCAGGGTCTTTTATCAACAAATCATATAGTATTTTTAAGCATGAAGACTTGAGGGCAAGGACCCCACGGATCTGTTGGTTTTGCTAATAGTAGGCAAGGTTGTCTCTGTGTTCAGTGGTTGAGCAGCTACCTGTTAATAATGAAGGCTACGGCTTTGAGGACCAGTAGATGCTTAGACGAATATTCAATTATAGGATGAAAATATCAGAGTTCTATACCTATCCCATGTCCTTGCTCATCCTATCCCCATAATTTTCTAAAAGCAGGTCCACGTCTTGGTATCAACTTATCCACATGCCACTACTTTCAGTGTCTGAGCTCCCATCACAATAGACTGTTTATACTTTAATTTCTTATCAGTCTCCTAGTCTTTGGCCAAAAAGCAAATGTATATTTTGCAGCTTTATACTTATTTCCTCTTTTTGGCTACCAAAGTTTTACTAGCTGATTTTCGCTTTTGACAAACCCTCCTTGGTTGCAAATACCCTACAAGTTTTGGTGTTTTAATGACCAAGAGACCTCTCTGCCCCTGTTTCATCCCTCCTGAGACCAGGGGCACACATCTCTGAGGCGCGGCAGGTTCTGGGTTAATGGGAGCCATGGGCAGCCTGCCTGCCCTTGGATGGAACAGACCTCTCCGCTGCTCCACCCGGAGCACAGGGGCTAGTGGACACTGTTGCTGCTCTCCCTAATCTTTAGCTACAAACTACCAAGTCAAAGTGCTTCCTGGTTACTTGTCATTATTCATAGGTGATGAAATAACCTAATTCAATCTTCTCACTTCCAAAACACAAAAACAAAAGCAGTGTACCAGGATGAGGAGAGCGTGGCCTCTATGGAGTATCAGCTGCCTTCTGAGGGGGTCACTGAAACTGCCCACTAGTGTTTCACAGCTTTAACGCACTTTATTGGACAAGGCTTACAAACAGCCATGAAGCACAATGTGTGCTGCTGTCCTCATCATTCCACAGCCGAAGCCTGGTGTAGTAGTGTGTGCGCACCTTCGCCAGAACTTCCAACTGACCATGCCTGGGCCCGCAGACTGATCATGTGACTGAGAGTACCCTGAGACAGAGGCAGGGCCTGTCCCCACTCTGTGTCAGATATCTCCAGGGTAAGCCAAGAGGCTCTAGGAAACATCTTTTTAAAAAAAAAATTTTTCTAAGAAACAAGATGTATATCAAGACGTGTCCAGACTCATGGATCAAAAAACTATGGTACATTTACACAATGGAATTCTATGCAGCAGAAAGAAAGAAGGAGCTCCGACCCTTTGCAACAGCTTGGATGGAGCTGGAAAGCATTATGCTAAGCGAAACAAGCCAGGCAGTGAAAGACAAATACCATATGATCTCACCTTTAACAGGAACCTAAACAACAAAACAAAGAAACAAGCAAAATATAACCAAAGACACTGAAATAGGGGACAGACTGACGGTAACCAGAGGGGAGAGAAGAGGGAATTTCAGGGGAGAATGGGAAGGGTTTACAGGAACAAATTTAAAGGACACATGGACAAAACCTAGGGGGAGGGTGGTAATGGGAGAGAAGTGGGGAGGGTTGGGTGAGTGGGCTGGGATGGGAGTAAAAGGGAGAAAACTGTACTTGAACAATGATTAAAATGAAATTTTTTAAAAAGTGTCCAGGCTCAAGAATATAAGGCACATGTACATCCAGGACCATGTCTGCACACTGAGGGCTGTGAGGAGAGCTTTGCATGGCTGAGGCACTGAGCATGGCCAAAGGTTTTGTTTCTCTGCAGAATACGTAGTCCAGCTGGGTCAGCTCTCTGCTCAACTACTCACATGCAAGGAAATTACCCTCCAGGACCATTAAGAATTGGTTTCTTATTGTATATCTACTTCTTTTACTATATTTCTTATTATGGCTGTGAACAAAGTCATGGTTAAAAATGTATTTTGTTTGAGTTGTAATTCACTTTTAGTGTATTAAAAAGAAGTCTTATACTGTACTTGATTTCAATATTAATGTGTTTATGCACAAAGAGAGCTCTTTCCATCTTTTCTTTATTCTTTTATTAGGTCCAGGTCACCTGTTAATGTGTCAGGCCATTTTACAAGTATCGGGGACATAAAAATAAATAACATTGAGTTCTAGGCTTTCAGAATTTTAGAATAAAGTGGCACTCAGTCCACGAAGACCTAAGAAGCACAAACTATATGGGGAATATGTACATAAATTACACAAATGACTTCGATACATTATTATAGTAGAAATTTTTTGTAGGAGGCTGTTTATAATATAAGAGGAAATGGTGAACTCCTTAAGAGTGACAAGATGTGTCCATAAAGTCTTAAAAACAAGAGGCAACATTTGAAAACAGGTAACAGAAAAGGAAGAAGATGCTGATTTAGTTTGTCTGAGCCGCTATGACAAACTACCAGAGAAGGGTGGCTTATACACAGAGTACATTTATTTCTCACTGTCCTGGTGACTGAAAGCCAAAGATCAGAGTGCCGGTATGATAAGGTTCTGCTCAAACCTTCTTCTGGATTGCATACTTCTCATATCCTCACATGAGTGAGAGGCTAGAGAGCCCTGTGGGGCCCATTTCATAAAAACCCTAGTGCCAATCTTTAAGAATCCACTTTTGTGACTCAATTACCTCCCAAAGGCCTTACCTCTTATTACCATTCATTTGGGGATTAGTATTTCAGCAGATGGATTTTGAAAGGTCACAAACTTTCAGACCATAACAGTCACTTTAAGGATGGATGCGGTTGGCAGTAGAGTTTGGGGTTAAGAAATAGAATCAATAAAAACATGGAGTGATGATAAAAGAGATCACTGAGAAATTCAACAGACCTCATGGAATGTCAGGAGCGTAGGGTGTGCAGAGAAAAGAGAGTCAGAAATATATTTAATGGATTAATGGACACAGAGGAGTTCCATCAGGCCTTTCTAATTTTTGCCTAATTTCTTCAACTTTGAATTTTATGTCTGGGTCAGGCACGGAGAGATTTGGCACATGAGAGAGACTTAAATGCAATTATATTTTGAAAGAACACATGGGAGAAGTAGAGGGATGGATTACAAAGAGGTGACATTGAGAGACTGGTTAGGAATTGACTGCAGTGATCAAAGGAGTTAAACTTCCACTTTCATCTCAAATTTATTACTATCTTTTCAGATTTTAAGCATTTGTAACTTGACTTCTGTTCACCATCAAATTCAACTGGAATGAACAGAGCCTTAGAACCAGAGTTTGACAGTGAAAGGAAGACAAGATAACTGAAAGAAACAAACATAAATGTATAAACCAATAGGAGGGATACTGTCAAAAGAAAATATGGAAAATGGCCTGCAGTTCTAAAAGAGAACACAGTGAAATTCAGTCAATGTAAATAAACTAATAAAAGAATTACAATCCATTATGTTTAACAAATAAATCGTGCTAAGTAAAACATACTCACCATATTTACAACCAACAAACATTCAAATGAGCCAATTAAATTAATTGCCACAGTTCAATTGTAAGAACCTATTAAATTATGGATTTTCCATGATTTATCTCCAAAGATTTAAAATTCCTTCTGAAGCCCTCAGACTTCGAATCCCCTCCGAAGTTAGAGAGCATCTCCACAGATGTGACTTTGATGTGGTGGCCATTTTTGCAAAGAAGTATTTCTGCAAGTAGTGTGTATTCTTATTCAGGTAGAAGTAAATGAATATACATTTATATTTAGTGATTTAAATATATGGTAATTTAAAAATTCAAGGTATTTCTTATAAGAATTTCCTATCACATCTACTCATGGTCAGCAGAACCTTAGAGATTCGGGCGGAATACACCTGCAGACTAATGTTTTGGCTCCCCCTGGAGGACATTAAGATGTCACAGAATTTATTCAACTAGAGTCAAAACGCGTTTTCCTGATTAATGTAAAGTTGAAAAGATAACCTGAAACAATAACAAAAATCAGGGACTTTCGTTTCTTATTATGATAGAAAAAACTGGTAGTGAACACACTACCCAACAATAAACAGCTTTGAAGCATGGCAGAACATATTGATGGGAGACTCAAGAGTTGGAAATTTTTAGTTTAGGTAATAGCTTAGTAGTGAATGCATGTAAAAACCTATTGTTCCAGGAACTGAAGGTATGACCCACCTTGACTCCATGAGACCATCAACAGCTCTGCCTTTGTGGCTCAGAAGGACTGCAAACAATCAGGATGGTATCTGAGCCATGGTACTCCAGGGGAAGATGTCCAACACCCAGGACCCAGATAAAGACCACCAGCCAGGACACGGGGAAAAGAACGCTGCAGTTTTTATCTGATAAACTTTTCCCCTGAATTCCAAACCCCTTACCTACACTTTTTTTTTTGCCTCATAAAAACTGTAGTTTAAAATGAAATATAAGGTGGTCTGTTAGAGTACATAACCAGCCATCACCTCAGATCTCTGGTCATGTGAGTAAAGCACTCAAGAAGATTCAGTCTCTGTCTCTGCTTATCAGTCCTGGGAGTGACAGGCAGCACAGCAGGAATGCTGGCTTTCCAGTTTCAATGTGGTACAGCTGTCTTCAATCAAAGAAAAAAAAGCAAGATGCCCTGGCTGGTGTAGCTCAGTGGATTGAGTACAGGTCTTTGAATCAAAGGGTCCCCGGTTCGATTCCCAGTTAGGGCACATGCCTGGGTTGCTGGCCAGATCAACCACACATTGATGTTTCTCTCCCTCTCTTTCTCCTTCCCTTCCCCTCTTTCTAAAAATAAATAAAATCTTAAAAGGAAAGGTGAGAAAAAGCTGAATACTCAGGGAAGGGAAAAGGAAAACTCACGAGGTGAACCTTGAGATCACCCTGGCTCCTGACCTGGTGAGCATTTCACCAGCACAGTAAGCTGAGGACAGCAGAGCTTGGTGGTACTCCTGAACGGAATGAGACTTCAAACCAGCAACCTGAATTGTGTAGGGCAGGGAGCTGGAAAGTCGCTTCCAGAGGTTGGAATGCAGAGATAGCAAGCGACCAGGGCTTCCTGCAAATCCTTGATGAGTGCTTGTCAATGAATGTGCAAGGCAAGATGGCATGAAACTTACAACAGAGCAGTTGTCACAAAATTGAGAACCAGGGAGCAGGGTAAAAGAGGTCAGAACAGGGCAGAGGAACATTAAAGATTCAGCCCCAGCCTGAGAGGAGAGAGCTCCTCAGCTGCTTCTTAATTCCCAGGGTCTGAAGGCTGAGACAATGAAAAAGACTTTGTTTCCAAGTAGGGACAGTGTCCAAAAGATAAACATTGAAATTAAAGGCACAATTAGCTGAAACTAAAAGGACACTGCACGCAGAGAGTAAACATAACAGAGCCCTGTCATTAACTATTATCAGACAAAATGGACTTTACAAAAAGAGTGGAGGAAAAATGAAGAGTGACATTTCATAATGATTAAGAGATGAGTCATTAGAAAAACGTAACCACTCTAAATATATATGCATCCAACAATAGAACTTTAAAATTCATGAGGTGAAAACAGAATGAAAACAACAACAACAACAAAAAACCCCAGACAAATCCTTACAGTTAATTTGAGATTTTAACATCCCCCTCTCAGTAATCCATAGAACAGACAAAATCTAGCAGGCACATAGGAGATCAGAGCAATAATATCGACCAAATTAACCTAACTGACCTTAAGAAAAGTGCACCTCACAATTGCAAATGCAATCGCAGGCATGCTTTACAAATAAACATGGAAAAGACCATAAAATATCCTGGTTTGTAAAATACAGTTCAATACATTTTAAAACATGCAAATTATGAACAGTATTTTACCATTCAAACTGCATTAAATTAGAAATTAACAGAATATAAAACAGAAAATTCCCAAATATTAGGAAATTTGATGCCACTTTTTCAAGCAAGCCATGAGTCAAAGGAAATTTCCTAAGGGATATTGAGAATACAAAAAATAAGGAAAACTCAAAATATCAAAATTTGCAATTCATAGCATAAGCAGGATTTAGAGGCAAGACTGTAACTGTAAATATTATTTTTAAAAGGAATAAATGTTCAAAATAATCACACAAGGGTGGGCAAAAGTAGATTTGCTGTGCCATTGAGGCATTCTTTTGAGCTAATGAAGCTATTCCAATAAGCATAACCTGCATGCCTTTTCCATATGAGAAACTGTAAACCCCGTATAAATCCCTACCCAAATGCAGATTATAAAAAATGATCGGCAGAAAAGAAACAGACATCTGTAATAAAGGTAGAAACATACATCTGTAAACTAGATGGCATAAATAAAAAAAGACATAAGAAAAAGTTGGGTCTTTAAAATTTTAATAAATTTAATAAAATAATAACATTACTGTATTTTGCAGTGAACAATGAGCATGCACATTTTTACAACTGAAACAAATTAAAAACATTTATATAGATATGGAATTAGTACTCCATATGTATAATGCACATTCTTATTTTTCCCTCAAAAATTTGGGCAAAAAAGTGTGCATTATACACTGTAAAATGTGGTAATCAAGAAATAAATAAAAAGAAAACCAAGAAACACAAATTACCAATATAATGAATACAAGAGGTGATATCATTACTGATCATACACATATTAAAAGGAAAAGGAAAACTTTATGATAATACTGATTACTTAGATAAACTGGAAAAATTCCTTGAAAAACAAAACAAAAATAAACCAAGAAGCAATAAAGCATCTGAAGACCCAGTGAAAGAATTGTGGACAAATTTCTTCTTCACAAGGTGGTCTGATTGTAAATTCCTAACTGTGCTGGTCGTCGTTGTGGGTGTCACTCCCCAGGCACGTGACTTCTTTAGCAAAGGTTTACCTTTACCTGAAGTAAGCCCTGTCCATTGTTCTGTACTTCTAGGTTCGGGCATCTTGGAAATAAGCCCTAACCAACCTCAAGAGAGTGCATAATTTTTTTAAGTGCCCTGTAATCCCATTCCAGACTTGCTTTCTTCACCTTCCATGTAATCTTTCTTGTCTTCCCTTCTTAAGTTCAAATGCATAAAAAAACCTGCAACTGTTACTCTCTGAAGCATTTACCTCAGTCTGTTGAAATCGTGCTTCTCAGTATAGCTTCTTTATGGCTCAGATAATTTTTTATAAAAATTCTCTATGGGTTTGGATGCTCTTACATTGATAGAATCAATGAAAGAAATTGAGTTTATAATAAAAAAAAAAACTACCCGCAAAAAAATGCTTCAAGCCCACAGGGTTTCAGGGTTATTTTTTTTATGACATTTAACACTTGGAATAAAATGTAGGTGCTTTATTTCCACTTAGTTCTTTTTTCCCCTTTACCTTCACCACCTTTAAATTGTATCTGTCCTGGCTATACTGGGTTCAGTAGCATCTCCCCAAAACACAGAACTACAGAATGTGACCTTACTTGGAAAGCAGGTCTTTGCCGATGTAACAAATGCTAAATTAAGATGAAGTCGTGCTGCGTGAAAGTGCTCCCTAATCCGAAAACTGGTGCCCTCATGTGAAAAAGAAGCAGATACAAGGACACAGAGAGAATGCCAAGTTATTATCTAGGCAGAAACTGGAGTCCTCACCAACAAGCAGAGAAACACCAAAGATTGTTAACAACTGCTAGAAGCTAGAAAGAGGCAAAGGATTTATTAAACTAGAGTCAAAATGCGTTTTCCTGATTAATGTAAATTTATACAGGGAACTGGGTGCTGATGTAACAAATACCTAACAATGTGGACATGGCTTTGGAATTGGGTAATGGATAGAGGCTAGTAAGAGTTTTGAGGTGCTTAATAGAAAAAGACTAGATTGCCTTGAAGGAACTGCTGGCAGAAACATAGTCATTAGAGGCAATTCTGGTGAAGGCTTACTAAGTTATGAAGAAAGGTCTGTCATCTTAAAGAATACAAGCACTCATATCATGAACAGAATGTTGGTAGAAATATGAATGTTAAAGGTCCTTCTGCTGTTGCCTTCTGGGAAAAAAAGAAATGTTATCGGACATTGCAGGAATCATTATAAAGTATTAGGAAACTTGGCTAAATTGTGTTCTGCTATTGGGTGGAAAGATGAACTTGGACATTTAGGTGAGATTTCCTAGCAAAGTGTAGGAGGTGCAGCATACAAATTATTGCTTATAGTGAAATGTGAGAAGAAAGAACAATGTTGAGACAAATCTGCTAAATAAAAAGGAACAAGCACCCTGGCTGGCGTAGCTCAGTGGATTGAGCACGGGCTGGGAACCAAAGTGTCGCAGGTTCGATTCCCAGTCAAGGCACATGCCTGGGTTGCAGGCCACAGTGTCACAGGTTCGATTCCCAGTCAAGGCACATGCCTGGGTTGCAGGCCACAGCCCCCAACAACCGCACATTGATGTTTCTCTTTCTCTTTCTCCTTCTCCTTCTCTTTCTCTCTCTCTCTCTCTTTCTCCCTCCTTTTCCTCTCTAAAAGTAAATAAATAAAATCTTTAAAAAAATTTTAAAAAGGAACAAGCACTGAAAGACTTGGAAAATTCTCCATCTAGCCAGACAGCACGCTCAGAATTGGGTGAAAGGACAAACATTTGCTTAAAGGATTAATTATGTGGCTTATGTACCCAAACGTTCATATTAACCTTTGTCGATAGAACTCCCGTAAGAATACTGAATCTTGAGTTACTTTCCCAGAAGTCCTTGATGCTCTGTTCATCTTCTTCCCAATCTTTTTTCACTTTGTTGTTCACAATGGGTAATTTCTATTGATCTGTCTTCAAATTCAATGATTATATCCTATTATCTCCTCATGTACTATTGGATCCTTCCAGGAAGTTTTCTCTGTTGTATTTTTTATTTATATAATTTCCATTTTTAAAAAAATACATGTACTTCTTTGATGATTTTTTTTTCAATTGTCTTAGGAAAATGCGTTGTTGATTGTTGAAGCATTTTTACTAGTGCCACTTTAAAATCCTAGGCACATAATTCCCACATTAGATGCATTTTGTTGTTGGTATCAACTAAATGTTTTTTCTTTTAAAGTTGTGATTTTCCTGATTCTTGGCATAAAGAGTTATTTTTATCGCATCTTGGGCATTTTGCTTATTAAGTTAAGAGGCTCAGAGTCCTCTTCAATCTTTTATGTTAACAGGCAGTGAGCCTGTTTAGGTTTACCACTTGGGTTCTAGACAGTATCTGTGGGCTGTGGGTCCAATGACCTTTTGATTTTCAGAGGCTGTGCATCGCAAGGTTTGTCTGCTTGGTTTATTTGGTTCCACTGGGGTTTCCACCAGTCACAATTGGTTGTGCACAAGTAGGCAGAAATATTTAACCAGACTGGCCCATAGTAGGAGAAGTGAATCTCCATTCTGTGAGGATGAAAATCGCTTCTAAAGCTGGGCAGCTTGTGTTGGGGGTTCCCCTTTGCTGTTGCTGAGGGTCCACTGTGTATCTCTAAGACAGGTAAGGAAGGAAGTAGAAAAAATTCCCTGGCAAGTGGAATGAGGCAACAGACAAAAATGGTTGAACAAATGGCCGAAATGGCTGAGCAACAAACAGCTAGCTAATAAATCACAAAACCCTTTCCTCTCTAACCAATCTTGCCTAAGAGCAAGTGGTTTAAATCACCATGGTTAGGGAGATAGATTAGAAAAACTATTTAGAAGCAGACTAATAGAAGATGGAGGTGAACGTGTTGAGAGAATGACCCCAAACTCCATTATACACTCATTTAAAACATCATCATACGAAGTGACACCCCCATGCTGCCTTGATCAGAAACTGAAGACCCTTTCAAGGTCATTTGATAAATGACCAAACTCTTCTCAGGAGATTCCACCCCTTCCTCAGAAATCTAGTGAATATTCTGCTGAGAGCCTCCCCTAATGACCTTGTCTATAGAAAATGGATGACAACCCTCAGGACAAAGAATGCCAACACAGATTTTCTTTGAGCACGTCCTCGTCCCTTCTCAGGTATGCACCTTTGCTTCCTCTGTCCTAAGCTCTAAGGGTTCCAGTGTGACTTGCAGCCAAGGGAGCAGTGGGCAATGGGCAGTGGCAGCTCATTGCGGGCTTACTCACTGCTCTTGTTTCCAAGAACACTTTTTTGCTTTACTATCCTGAGCTTCAATAAACTTACTCTTCTTTCACCCAGACTCACTCTTGAATTCTCTCCTGCATGAGTAAAGAACTTGGTAGCCCAGGACCATGTAGGGGTGGGACTTGCCTCAATTTGAAATAGTCCAGTGACATGTCTAGAGGAGATAGAAGAGACTTGGCCCCAAAAGGAAAAACAGGATACTCAGGGCCTCTTGAGTGAGGCTCTTTTTTGTGATGGGGGTCCCCTTGCTATAAGAACCAGAGTTTTCCCTGGCTTGGTATTTGTTTTGGCAAATTCCTACTAGCCAATGACACCAACTGCCTGGTGTTCCTGTGGGGAGAGGGGAGACTCAGGTCATGGGGGAAAGGCAGTACTTCCTGTGGACAATCATTGTCAGTGGAGTGTTAATCAATCCCTTTCCCAGTGTTGCCAGGCTCGCCTGGTATTGGTGATCCTCCCATTTGATCCAGGTGAGTGACCAGCATACCTAGCCACTTCCTCCTGCTAAGTTGGAGGATGAGAAACCGCAGGCTTGAGTCCCACTGACCCGTTGCCTGGGGCTTCACAAGACACCCTAGTGCTGTTGTTTCTCTAGTCCTAAAATCTCTAACCAGTCTGCCTTTCTTTTTCCACTTTTCAGACTTCTTCTTTTGTTACCTGTTGCATTATTCCCAGAGTTGAAGGGCATACTAAGCAAAGAGAAGCAGGGAGAAATGAGTTGTTGGGACCATGATTTTATAGTTGCATTTATATTTTTATAACATTTAAAGAGGGAATGTTTCACAAATTCTATAAGAAAGTAGAATAGTAAACACTTTTCAACTACATTTTTACAGAGCTGAATAACCCTAATAACAAACCTAACAAAAAGATTTTTGGGAAAACTGAAAATTAAAAAAAAAAAAATTCTAGAAGTATAGATGTAGAATCCTCAACAAAATATTAATTAAAAGAATCTAGTAATATATAACTTTTTAATAAATTATCATCAAGGAAGTTTTATTACAGAAATTCAAGGAAGTTTCGGGATTCTAAAATCAATCACTGTCTTTAAGTACATAACCAGAATTTAAAAAAATAATCATAGTATTTTTCAATAAATGCAGAAAATGAGGAAAAAGGACACTTACAATATTGAAAATGAAAGGGATATAATAAAAATATTTTTCCACTTATATGTAATGGTTCTTTGTTGGCTCTTAAAACTAGAAATGCCTTTTATTGAAATAGTATAGTTTTAAAAGTTTAGACAATAGAATCAGTTAAAACTAGAATCCAATTCCCCTGATTCTGTTACATAGGAGTAACATGCAATACTGACATATTATTTAAGTTTTCTTAATTTCACTTTTCTTCATAAAACTTCTATACTTAATATTCCATACCTCACAGGATTCTTGTGAGAATTAATGAAATATGTATGCAAATGTTCTAGTTCGTGTAAAGCACTTAATCAATAGCTTAGTGCTATTGTTTGCTACTTGTGTTATTAATGTCAAATTTACAGTAGGTGATAATGTTTACAGAATATGATGTTTATAGAATATCTGTGAATAACTGATGAACAGATAAGTAACTTAATGTCAATACTACTGTTTCTTTTTAATTACTCTTCGTGTATACAAAAGCTTCAGGATGTCTATAACCCAATGGAGGTTTTACTCAGATAAGTAACAATTGAATGCTTACTATGTGCCAGGCATTGTGCTAGATATTGGGAATACAGAAACATCTCCTGACTGTATCCTAAAACTTAAAGGTTTAGAAGTGAAAAGTAAAAGTTGAACAAAGAGCCTTCATAAAGTGTGACAAATAGTACAGTAGGGACACATATTCCAGTTTGAAGCTTCCCCAAATCATTTCTCAAAAGGGACTTGATAGGGAGATCTGAGCAGGGGAGCAGCTAACTGATGGCCAGGAAGACCAGTTCAAACACTGACGATCTGGGTCTCTGCGCCCTTGAGGCAAGAGCAGTAAGAACGAAATGCAAATAACTGAATGATGCTTTGCATTGAGGAGCATCCACGGCAAGAGAATAGTGAGAGATTTCTAACTGAAGGGCCAGGAAAGAAACTGCAAAAGTTGCCAGTGATCCAACCTCCCCAAATCATCAAAAAATATGACAGAAATACGGGCCTAGAACATAAACAGGGAATTCATAAATTACTATGAAATTTGATTATTATTGAAGAAAGGAAAAACAAACTGCCAATATGATAGTTCACATAATGTTATATTATGAGTTTTACATGTACTTTATGTATCTACATAATATGATAGAATAAATAATGACCACAACAATGTTTTAAAGGTGATGAAATAAAATATTATTTAAAAAATAAGAAAATTGTGTGTGTCCATTTGGAAAGATCTTCAAGGTATATGATTAACTGAAGAAAACTAAAAAAAACATGATTATAAAAATATAAATATCACTATACACATAGATGTGTATGTTACATTTGTGTGTATATTTATGAATGCATGTTTATTTCTCTGTACATATAAGAAGATAATCAAGGATATTTTTTAAAATGTTCACTTCTGGGATAGTATGTCTGTTACTTTTGTTGCAGAGAGATAACTTTACTTTTTATTTTAAAATATTTTGTTATTGATTATGCTTTGTTCTTTTAAAAAAGAAATAATTTTAATAATGAAAAAGAAAGCTGAAGAGATTAGGAAATACAAGTATATTCCTGAGTAGTTCTCCTAAAAAAAGAAATGAAATGTAACCCCCAATAGGAAAATTGATTTCATCTGGCCTGGCTCCTTGAACAATATTGATGAATTTGAAAATATTCAACCTATTCCCTGAAATTAATGTTCAAAGGAGATTTCATTTTAATTTTAGGCAAACAATATATAAGACTCTGATTATAATTAATCTTCTAATAGTTTATTGAGCTCCAAAATTGTTTACTTATTTTTTAGTGATTATGGGAAAATCATGTAACTTTTAAGGGTTCAAAGTATTGAAGATTGATTGTAAAAGTATTGAATTTTAAAACTGCTTTAGCCCTGGTTGGTGTTGCTTAGTCCATTGAGCATGGGCCTGTAAACCAAAGGGTCGCTTGTTTGATTTCCAGTCAGGGCACATGCCTGGGTTGGGGCCAGGTTCCCCAGTATAGGGCATGCAAGAGGCAACCATACATTGATATTTCTCTCCCTCTCCTTCTCCCTCCCTTCCCCTCTGTCTAAAAATAAATAAATAAAATCTTAAAAACTAAAACTGCATTAGAAAACTGACTACACATTTCAAGTGGTCTGAAAAAGTAAGTGGATATAGTTTATATATGAAACTTTCTTAAAGAGTGCTTTGAGCTATTATGCTTGGGACAGTTGATACTAATATTAACTAGGGTAAACATTATTTGAAATGTGTTTTTGTTTTAGCTTTTGTGCATCCTTAAAAATAAAAATATAAACCTTTCAACCTATTTAAATATTATGCAAAGCTATACTATTTTTCATAACTAGACCAAATTACATACTATAAAAATAATAGATGTAAACTAAATTAAATGAATCAAGTTAATAGTAAACATTTCTGCTTTCAATAGTTCTGTTCTATTACCATGAGGAAACACCAGTTTTACGCTCACCATGGATTTTATTGCAGAGGGCACATTCCTTTCAGCTTCTGAATGCTTAAAATGCCTCCTATAAAAAGACCCTAACCATGTTGCTTCATCTTTGACTTTGAAGTCCTCAGCTAGCATACTTTTAAAGCCATAGATCTTCATTGAGTCTTTTTGCAGAACTGGTTTTCAATGGCACTTAAGACACAAGCTGATCCAGATAAAGGTGACAGATTGTTGCTGAATGGGCCCATGTAAACATTAAAGAGAGATAATCAACATTTTTGAAAGGGAGGTCAGAAAAATGGAAGATAGAATGGCCGTCCTTGTCATTCTTGAAAAGAGTAATCAAAATAATGTTATATAAAAATTGAATTTCTTATTTAAAAGGATCAAACAAAAGTTAATACCTTATAGTTAAACTCACAAATAATGGTAACTGGATATGAGTAAGTCAGATAAGATTAGAGGGACACATTTCAGGCATTTTTCTTCTTTTGTTTTATAGAAAGTAAAGATAAATAAAAATAGAGTATAAATAATGTAAGCTGTTATTGAGAATATCAGAAGAAATTTCCAGTTAGTTTGAAACACCTGAGTTCCTGATCAAATGTTATGAAAGTTTTTAAGTTTGAAGAAGGTTATTATGACTTTGTTTTGAGCCCTGGACTTGCTGACCTGAAACAGAACAAAGATGCAGAAATGACATTCACACCTCTTAATTAGTATCATTAAGATAATTTTTTTTTCATGCCAGAGGACAAAGTGAGAGGCCTCCTTGAGATTACTATGCTCTTGGGAAAGCTGAAACTGTCTTCTAATGAGAACACAATGCTTGTAGTTCTTTAAAAGGCACTAGTTAACCTTTGGTATATGCTTTAAAAGATATTCTGCTCTGAAAATATTCTAAGTGGTTTTGGTGTCCCAGAGGACAAGGGAAAGAACTGTGAGAGAAGTTAAAATAGTGCGTGCTCACTCAAGAGATGGTAAATTGAGATTTTGTATGTGTGCATATTATGTGTGTTGATGTGCCTCTGTGTGTGGGAGTTGGAGAAGTTTAACACAACCCTGTGATTTACTGGAATGCGCGTTGCACTAGAACCTGCCATCTACTGAACACTTGGCAGGAAAAGAGTATTATAGAGTGATAAATATCAGAAATTTAAACGTGTTTTCCCTTTCAAGTAAGTATAATTCTTACAGAATTTGCTCAGGCAAAAATGGCTTTATAATAGCTGTAAATATGTTAATGTATTTAAAGGGATTATATAAATTTTGTTTAAACATTCTCATTGGACTATTATTGCCCAACCTACTTAAGAGCCCCTGTTTGTTTCTCTCTCCTTCCCTCTCTGTCTGTCTGTCTGTCTGTCTCTATATATATAAAAATATAATCCCTATATGACATACAGTATATATTATATCATATATCAGATAACACATATTATATAACATATAATATATTATATTGGATGAGTATATAATATACAATATATTATATATTGCATACCTATATAAATGCAAGCTCTATGTTATGTATGGTTATATGGAATGACACACATTATATAATATGTTATATAATATATATTATATAACATGGTATTATATTACATTGTTATATATTATAATAATATATAATAATGAATGGTATGTGATTATATATGATATATGTATAGAGAGAATATATATATATATCTGAGACATAGAGCGAACCTTCCTACCTGCCCCCAAATGATTCTGCTGAGTCAGAGGCATGTGATGCATTCCCAAAAAGAGTTTGTGACCGTTATCCTCAATGCATAAGCGTGGACCTTCTCTTATCTCTGGCTTCCTCTGTTCCACTAGACCATCACAGTTCTCATGCAGCATTGTTGACAGCTCCTTTTTAAGGAGTCAGTGGAATTCTGAAGATGTAACCTCCTCTACTTTACCTTTTCTTAGATTTTCATAATATCTATGTCACATTTTTCAACTTTTCAAAAATAAAGGGCTATTAAGTCCTTTCTCTGGATTTAAAAATCATGAATACGCTTAGATTTGAATCTCAAATTTGGAGTAAAGATTTGGTCTCATTCTTTCAGGTGGAAAATGTTTATAATATAAAGCATCTAATATTAGACATGCTTTGAAATAAGTACAATCTTGCATAGAAAATAAGGCATAGTTCTTTGTTGCAACTGCTTACCAGTCTCATGGGAGAGAATGGCGTGTGAGTTGGTAATCAGATTATAACGAGTGCTACCCTGCAGTCATAGGTAGAGTGTATAGGAATCCAGAGGCTGAACACATTTCTCTGTCCAGAGAGAAAACTGGAGGAGAGTTAACTGCATCCATATATCTTGACTGGAATTTTGAGGATGAGTACGCATTAGGTGAACAAAAGCAGGAAGGTGATTTTGGGAATAACCCTTTAAAAGAATTCTGTGGTGTGTGTCTACAAAGGGTGATATGAAGGGTGATGAGAGATGAGTGTGGAAGGCCACCTGAGGTCCTCAAATGCCCCTCAAGGAGGTTTGGACTTTATTCTCTAAGGACGAGGGTGAGAAAAAGATTTGAAGTAGAAAAGTGTCACAATTTTATTAAGTTTTTATTAATATTTTTAAGCTGGGTGGTTAAGAGCAAGACTGCAAGCAGGAAAATAATTTCAATAGTTTGATAATAGATGATGAAAACTAAGTTAAGACAAGGGTGGTAGGTTGGGAGTAAATGTGATGGAATTGAGGAAAAGTATATATTGGAAGTCAACTCAATACAATTTGGTGACTGAATAATGAATAAGTTTCATCAATTTGAAGATAAAGAATTTTAGGATAACTCTCAGAGTTTTTATATAGATAAATCTGTATATCTGGATTTGCATTACATACATGTATATATTTTTGTAATCCTAGAGGACTGGCAAATCATGCCCTTTTATACTGCACATATTAAGAAACTATTGAGATAATGGAACCAGAAAGATGGAGATCAAAATGTCTTTTTTATTACTAATTAAAATGGAAAGTTAAACATGGTTCCAAGTCAATCTTCTAATAATGCCCTCCCCAACTTAGCTTGGCTCATGTTGGCACATGTCTGGTCGTAGGTCCGCGTGGACAAAACCAAGCTTCCTCACCTTCCCTCAAGCAGGTGCCTTATTGCACAGCAAGACAGCAAAGCAAAGCATCCCTTCTCTACAGACAAGTCCGATTCTTCAAGTAAAGCAAACTAGAACTTCAATACTTATTAAACCATACCCTCATATGCACACATATACATACACAAATATATGTGGCATACATGAGAATGTGGATCTATATAAAATATGCTTAAACGTCACTATGTATGTTTCTATATGGTACATTGTTAATATAACAAGAATGGTTTGCATAACATTGATGTAACCTGGCAGCCAAGGAGAGTGCATTGGAATGTGCATGTGTGAACAATGACAACTTCACTGTACTAGACAGTGGGGGCAGTAGATGCTGTTGAGTGAACATGTGTACTGTGTGGCTGTCACATTCAAATGACTGAGTGAGTAGAACAGCAAATCTGCACCAATTTTGCATTTATAATGAACATTCCTCTGTAGAAACTGTTCAGATAATTCAGAAGACTGCAGCTATAGGCAACTGATAATTGGCAGCTTCATCATGAAAACACATACACCCTCAGGCATCTTGTCTGGTGCAGAATTATTATTTTTTTAGGATTTTCTTCATTTATTGTTAGAGAGAGGAGAAGGGAGGGAGAAAGAGGGAGAGAAACATCCATGTATGGTTGTCTCTCACATGTCCCCTCCTGGGGACCTGGCCCACAACCCAGGCATGTGCCCTGACTGGGAATTGAACCAGCAACCCTTTGCTTCTCAGGCTGGCACTCAATCCACTGAGCCACACCAGCCAGGGCTGATGCAGAGTTTTTTGGTGAAACACGAAATCACCTGGGTTACTCATCCCACACCTCAACCCAGCTTTGGCGCCCTGTGACTTCTGGTTTTTCCAAAAACTAAAATCACCTTTGAAAGCAATGAAGTTTCAGGCCATAGATGAGATTCAGAAAAATAAAACCAGACAGCTCATGGTGATTGAAAGAACTGTGTGAGGTCCCAAGGTGCCTACTTTGAAGGGGACTGAGGCATCATTGTCCTGTGTACAGTGTTTCTTGTATCTTGTACCTTCTTCAATAAATGGCTCTATTTTTCATATTGCATGGCTGAATACTTTCTGAAAAGACATCATATATTTGTCTTCAAAAATTTTAAAGTAATTTTGAATAATGACATTGTGTTTTCTCACCCTCCTATAACCTGAAATAACTTTTAAAAGCGCATTTCACTGAGTTCTGTTCATCTATAACTACATATAAATTGGTATATTAAAGAAATAGAACATAATTTTCATGTCACATTGATAGCAAAATTGAAGACTTTTATGAAAAAAAATGCTTAAAAATGTTACATTGAATCTCAGCAAGCTCCTACACTACCTCTCCTGGTTTAAATTTGAACTTGTATCTGGGTGTTCTTTTAATTCTCTGTTATTGATACCTACATTTTTTCACACACACAGAAAAAAAAAACTGCACAAAAGACTCATTATATGCAAGCATTACTGATTTTTTATTAGTTAACTTTGTGTTAGGCAAACTTTTCTAAACTGAATCACAGAGTTGGATGGAAATAATTATGGACCATGACACACATATGGCCTCTTACTCATCTTCAAATTCAACATGCACTATTAGATTTATAAGAAAACGCCTCCCGTCAGTGTTTTGGGCTAATTTTCATTTTAAGAAGCAAAAGCCCCTTGTCTTTGGTTTTAACTAGAAGATTTGTGTTCCCAGGGTTCCAGTGCATTGTAATGGTACATGAGTATAGGTGGAGGTGCCTTCAAAATGGCTTACCTTTTCCAGCTGTTGGGTATAAATAGAGATGGAATTTTACATTTTTCTATAATTTTGCTGATCTTTGTTTTCAAGTATATGGAACACATGAATCTTATGATTTTAACCTCTTTTGCCTCAGCGTTTATTTTCCTTTCATTTTTCTCTGGGTATAATCATGTCTTTCCTGCCTCCTCCTCTCCTCTCCTGCCTGTGTGCTCCCATCCAGTCCCACAATGCACATTTTGGTGTTTCCCTTTAGTTCACTCATCCTGTCTGACTTACCTGTTTTGTGGGTTTGGATTTTGTTTCCACTGACAAAAGATATATTTATCTTCTAAGTCCAGGTACAGAGGAATGTGGCCTAATACAGAAATAGGGTCTTCACCAATATCATCAAGTGCAGTCATAATCAAGCAGGTCTTTGTGCCATTATTCACAGTACCCATTTTCAAGACAAAATGTTTCCATTATGTTCTGTCTATTATTTAAATGTATTGCTAAATAAAGATCCTAAAAGAAGTCATTGATTTCATTTCATTCGAAAAGAGGATGTAAATTAATCTAGATAAAAATAAGAGCTCTAGATAATGATTTTCACAGGTCAAGGTATTTGCCTTTTGTTTGTTTTTATAGATATAAGTTTGAGTTTTCTTGATTATAATCATTTTCAGTAATTGTTTCTCACAGTCCCCAAAATGGAAATTTATAGGGGTTGCATTTATTGAATGCATTGATTAAAGATTCACAACTAATTTAGAAAAGTAAAGTAAAACGAGTTTGAAGACTTGTTTTGAAAATATTCAAAATCATTAATAGAACATGTAGGTTGATTTACAAAGTAATACTTCAAAGATTTTCTAAAATTTGCTTCTTAATGAACAGTAAAAATTATTTGTAACTCTAAAGACTTCTTTTACATTCAACATTAGTTAATCACAAAAATTTTGTCACTCACTACTTCATAATTTTAAAAATTATACATTTTTGACAACTATAACTTTCATTTTGATTGGTAAATTTTAATGTTTGGACAAAATATAAATGTTGACTCTATCACAATCAATTTAAAGTACATTTCTTCTGAATATATTTCTTTTTTTTTAATTTTTTAAATTATTATTTATTTATTTTTAGAGAGAGAGAGAGAGAGAGAGAGATCAATGTGCGGTTGCTGGGGGTTATGGCCTGCAACCCAGGAATGTACCCTGGCTGGGAATCGAACCTGGGACACTTTGGTTCCCAGCCCGTGCTCAATCCACTGAGCTACACCAGCCAGGGCTTTGAATATATTTCTTAATCAAGTAATTTAAAACAGGAATTATGCATTTTAACTTCAATTCTGAAATGTTAACATTGTTTAGAATTTACAATAGCATTCAGTATATTGTCAGACAGTTCATCCTTGACAAAATAAATTCTAAAGTTTTACTTTAATCCACTGAATTGAATAAAAAAGATCATTACATTATTGGACTTTACTTGATTAAATTTTAATTAGAAACACCAGGTGATGGTAAGACCATTATATGACCATGAAGATTTTCTGCTAAAACATTTGCATTTGAATAAGTATCACGTCACTTTTTATATGAAACAAAGTATTAGATTTTTAAAAAGGGAAAATCCTTTACTTAAGAAATCAATTATTTGATCTGAATGGAAATTCTTGCTTAACAATTTGCAAATATCAGAATTTGTAAGTTGTTCCTATTAAGAGTAAACTTCTTAAGATACTAACTTTTAAAGTATAAACTGATACATCTTGTTTCTATGTCACTAAGGTATCCCAAGGTAGATGATCAATATCAATAAAGATATATGCAGATAAAATATTCAACATCAACTTTCTCTGGAAACAAATTTAGTATTTCATTTTTCATTTGACATACACTTTAATTTTGATGGATTAATTGCTGCTTGAGGATTTTTAAAACAAAATTTAAAATTCATTCCTAACAATAAAATAATGAAGATTTAGAATATATGATAATTGACAAGGCAATGTGGAAAGAGTGTTTAGACTACTGTCTTCATATTTCACAGGAACACAACTTATCCATTATTTCCTGCACACATTTTATGTTTATCTAATCAATGACTTTCTGCTTTTCACTGGCTTTCTTTAACTGACAACCTAAGACGTGCAGAGCAGTAGACCAACCGTGGCGTGCTGTCTCGGACAAGTGACTAGCAAGGATAGTTGTGTGGCCTAACTCTCCCTCCACCACCAGAAGATGGGAGACCCTTGCCTTTGCTACTTGTGACTCAGAGCTGTTTTTTAAAATGTAGTTATTTATTTTTATCAGTGAGCACACTGCATGGTATGCTTGAAAAAAGGTGACTACAATGAAAGTTTTAAGAAAAGAGAGATGGTTCACTGCACACCTTTTAGAGGTTCAGTTGAGAATGCTTTTAGTGCACATGTATCTTAGTAAGTAATAGATGAGGTCACAGCAGGATCTGTATGAACAAACATGGAGAACTAAACCCACCTTGCTCTAACTTAACACAATGACAGTTGTCCCTTGGTATCCACAGAGGACTGGTCCCAGAATTCCCCCTGGATAACACATTCTCCAGATGCTCAATTTCATTATGTAAAGTGGCTTAGTATTTGCCTTTAATGTGTGCAAGTTCTCCTATATACTTTGAATCATCTCTAGATTACTTTGTAATACATAATACAACTAAATGATCTGGAAATATTTGTTATAGTGTATTGTTTAGGGAATAATGACAAGAAGAAAATGTCTGCACGTATTCTGTACAGAAGCAACAGCCTCATGCTAACTACATAGTACATGTTAGCAATAATGTAACATTTTTTAACTATTTTTATTCTGCCTTTTCCCCCACCACTCCACACCACCCCAATCCTCCCTACCTCCCTCCCCCATTTCCACCCCCTTGTTGTTGTTCCTGTCTTTTATAATTGTTCCTATAAACCCTTCACCCTTTCCCCCCATTATCCCCTCCCCTCTCCCCTCTGATCACTGTCAGCCTGTTCTCAGTTTCAATGACTTTGGCTATACTTTGCTTATTTGTTCATTTTATTGATTAGGTATTAGGTTCCTGTTAATGGTGAGACCATATGGTGGGGAGGGGTTGGGGGGAGACAAGAAAACTGTACTTGAATAACAACATAAATAAATAAATAAACTTACTTCCCTTCCCCATGGGAAAAAATAAATAAATAAAATCTTCCAAGGAGACCAAAAAACAAACAAATAAACAAACAAACAGACAGACAAACTATAGGCTGAATAGTTCTCTTGGCCACCTTCATAGGTACACAATGAATTTTTTAAATTGTGAATTCAATAAAAAGATCTTGAACTAACAACAAAATATTTTATTAACAATTGGTTGAGTCACAAATACAGCACCTGTGGTACAAAGGATCGATTGTACTAGTAAGATTGTTCATCAAAACAAAGACCTCACTCAAAAACTACATTGGAAAAGATACTGCAAAGACAAACAAAGACAGAACAAACGAAGCATGCCCCAGGCAAACCATTTTGTATGGTCATACTAGGTACAGAACAAAGGAAAGGGAGATTTACATACTCAGTGGGTGCTAAGAATAAAACTAGAGCAAGACTCTGTCAATCAAAGAGCCTCAGTTGATTAACTCACTTGAGGAAGAGACAATACTGTGCCCAACTAGTCCAACATCTGTGGTGCAAAGACAGGAAAATAGATGTAGGATGTCCTCTGGCCCAGAAAATGGAACACTCCGAGTCTGTCTATTTAGTGGAGTTATAAAATAGATTTCAATAAGTGTTTACACAATGAAAGAAAAAATCTCACAAACAATGACTCTGATAGGCAGCAGATGTCCTGAGAAACATCCACAAAGCAGATGGTAATGAGTGAATAACAAATTGACCTTTGGAGAGAAAGCAACATGAAGAATATCATTTGGAAAAACTTACTCAAGGATTTTATGTTAAAAAAAAATAATGACTATGTGACTACCTGGAAAGCTTACAGTTAGAGAAGGGGACTGGGAAAGAAGGAGATAGAGATCAAAAGAAATCACTAGAAGAAATACAAACTCAAAGTTCCATTTTAGATGTTGCAATGCTCAGTATCCAAACAGCTTAAGGACTTGATCTATGATCTATATAGAGATGAGGTAAAATGTTTTCATGTTACACAGTGTTAAAAAAAGCTCAAATAGATATACTTTAACAAGACAAACATCATCTTCTACTTTTTAACAAAATACAATGTATAAAAATATTTGCTGGGGCCCATGCCTCCACAATATCAACTCCATTCCTTGCCCACACCCTGTGGACTTTCCAACTAGAAAACTTTTTATTTATAAATTAAAAAATCATTCATTAAAAATAGCTTGAAAAATTCATGTGTTTGAAAGGGTGATGTTTACTTAAATATTGGGAATTAATTGGATCATGAACAACTGGACATGAAAACTCCGGTCAGACATAGGAAAACATTGGGAGCACTGATTCATCATGGAGCCCCATTGGTGGCATTCATGAAGTATTTTGCATGTCTCGTCACAAGCATATTTGCCTTTTAAATGGTTTTACAGATGTTTACTGGAAAGGTCATAAGTTTAACAATCATATTTCCCTTTTTCTATTTAAATGCCCAGTATATAACTCACTTATAAGCACCATTGCAATTATTTAAAGTTGCAATATTATCCAAAATGCCAGTAACCTCATGGTACCAAACTGTGAAGTGGCATGATCCCCATTACAAAAGAAATAATGGCATTCCACATTAAAATATCACAATGGCAGTGGTATAAAGACCGAGTTGCTCACCATTAAGATTAAATCTTCACTGTACTGTGATAAGGGGCAATGAAGTGGCAATCATCTGCACTGGCTCTCTTCAAATGTGAGGACCCATTACACAGAAGATAGGATCTGCTCATTTCCCAGCCAGCCAGCTGTGAAGTTCAATTCCTTGAATAGGTAACACATTATTGTTTTCTAGCATTTCTCTATAACAGTCTTCATCTCAATTTGAAGGAAAGCACATTTCAAGAATGGGACAATAATATGGTTATATGCATTGTATACCTTGCTAAAATGGTAATTTATTGGCATGCGATTAATTTATGCTTAGTTTATAGATACAATCTACAGGGACATATTTATATATTCAACAGCTTTAAAAATTGGGATATATGTTTGATTGGTTTGTAGGACATGTCTATACTTTAACTATATAATCATAGAATATTTCATAATATATTCACCAGTAAGTCATACTAAATTCTAATAATTCAGTATTCAGTATTATTTTGGATGTCTTTGATATGAACATAAACTTCTGTTTAAATAATTATCAACATCAAATAATCAACAAAAATGTTCTTTAGAGTTAAAAGTATTACTATTTATAAATGAGAACTAACCATTCTATGAGAGTAAGGACTATGCCCAACTTCAGTTATTACTTTTAATTTTATTGTACTAGTGTGAATTTGACTTTGCTTTGACTTGTACAGAATCTTTAAATAATAATGACTTAACTAAAATTAATGTTTCTTTCATGAGCTAAGTCCAGCTATGGTACAGTAGTTACATGAATCTCGGGGACTCTGCTTTTTTTTTTTAAGATTTTATTTATTTATTTTTAGAGAGGGGGGAAGGGAAGAAAAGAAGACGAAATATCAATGTGTGGTTGCCTCACACGCGCCCTCTACTGGGGACCAGGCCCACAACCTAGGCATGTTCCCTGACTGGGAATGGAACCAGCTATCCTTTGGCTCACAGGCTGGCACTCAATCCACTAAGCTACACCAACCAGAGCAGGACTTTGGCTCTTATTTCATATGTAGCGTGTCATCCACAGAGTGCAGCATCCAGCTCCTGGTCCAAGATATTTTCTCTAACAGGAGCTGTCTGTTCAGTGTTTCAGACAGCAACAGAGGGAGAAAAGTTTGTGCCCTCCCTTTTTCGGTTGCTTTATAGACTATTTATATAATATTTCCACTGACGTCTTTCAGCTCAGAATTGAATCAATCCCCATACTTAGCTGTAAGGAAGGGTAGGAAATATAACCTTTATTTTAGTACCCAAGTGTCCAGCAGAAGTCAGCAGTTATTACTATGTTGGGAGTATTAAAAATCACTGTAATTTCTCATACAATTATTATGAGTGCATTTCTTATGCTTAAAATAATTAATAGTGATAAATATACATGTGCTAAATAAATAAATAAATTGAATAAGCTAGATTTATATTCAATTATCTAATAGTCTCTGTAATCTTCTTATTCTATAATTTAGATCTAATAAAAATACCTAGTTGTCATGTAAATATGATATGAAAAATAACCTAGTTCATTTTTCTTCACTTTGTTTCTTATTGAATATCATCATAAAATTAAATTGCTAATACTCTCAGTCTAGGTTAATCTTAACCTATAAAGTGATCAAATTAGTGCAATGTAGTTCTTAAGGAAAGGGGACCTAGAAGCAGACGGCCTTATTTCTAATACAACTAACAATGTGGGCGTGGGCTGGTCACTTAAACTGTCTTTGATTGAGTTTTCTTATCTTTAAAATAGGAATAAATATCAAGTTACTAAAATTAAATTATATTTAGTACTTTGACGGATGGACAAAGTGACCCCATAATTCTTTTGGTTTCCAGTTTTCTGGTTCCTGTGTGAACTCCACCTCTCGAGTGTGTACAAAATCTGTGGTTCCCTTCTAGCCAGTAAAATACAGCAAAGTTAATGGAATGTATATGGTTATGTGTGCAAGTGGAATACTCTCTTACACAGAGACTTTCCTTTGTCAGCTTTGAGGAATTGAAAGAGAATGTTGGGAAGGCATCTATGCCAAGCAACTGAGGACAGCCGTTTGCTGACAGCTAGCAAGAAACTGAAGATGCCAGGAACAAAGCAAACTGGGAAGCAGATGCTTCCCCAGTTGAGCTGCAGATGAGACCATAGCCATGGCCAACACCTGATCACCCGATTGAGGCCTTGTGTTGTGACACACGGAACTGGAACACCCAGAGAAGTATCAGGGACACTAATAAAGAATGGTGTTCTATAAGCCTAATAAAATTTGGTCACCTTTTTACATGTTTTTGGTAGCATATGTCAGATGATGACTAAGAACTGGCTACTGCAATAATGAAGTAGAGATCATCAATGTCTTTGTTGATGTCAGGTTTGGTGGAACAGTGTGGTTAAAAGTGTAATTGAAATAGATTTAGAGAGAAGCAATGGGGAGGATTGAAACCAGCTAGTACAGATAACTCTTTAAATTAATTCTCAAACAAAAGGAGCAGAGAAATAGCAGAGCAGTAGCTGGGAAAGAGACTGGCCATGAGAGACTAATTTTTGTTGGCTTTAAAATGAGAGAGATAGGATAAGGTGTGTGTGCTAGTGCTGTCCTTGAACAGGTGAGAATAGATGAACCCTAATGCATCAGTGAAGAGCTGACTGTGGGTGGAACTGGCACTCATGGACCATAAGAACCAGAATATCTGGGTAGATTCTGCTGGGTGAATGGAAGGGCAGGTAGTAGATTGGTAACTTCCGGTGACTTATGAGTGAAATAAGAAATACCACTGAGAATGAGAAGAGGATAGCAAAAATTGAAGGAGAGAGGAAACTGTATAAAATAATCATTCAGAGAGTAAATTGAATAAGAAGTAGAATTTTGACTGCTGAGCAATGTTAAAGGCACATTTCGGGTTAGCCATTGTGAATGTGAAGTGCAACAGTCAGTAAATTTGTGTTTTCTCTCCATCTGCATTCACGACTGCAAATGTGGTGTGAGGCAAAGGGGCCTTATATTTACTCCTTTTGTTTGTTGTTTTTTTTTTTTTTTTCCCAGACAAGCATGATTACAGGAAACGGAAGCTATAAAATTGACAGTGTCGACAACTCTAACTTACTATGATGAAATTAAGCTGAAGAAGCGGCAAAATGAATCCATGACAAAGACAAGAGGCAGCAAAAAGGTGGTGGCCTCCGTGGGATGTAGACTGGTAGAGAAAGAAAAAGACTTGGAGTTGAAGCATTCCTGAGAAAGAGCTGCAAACACAAGAGGCTTTGAGCCCTGAGAGGAATGTGTGAAACTGATACAATGATGTTGCAGTTATTGCTACCGCATGTTCCTGAGTGGAGTCACACAAGTGAACATTTTTCATAGAGTGGGAGGAAAAAAAGATTATTGAGAGAACAGTTGCCCAAGATCCAAATCCAGAGAGTTGCAAAGGACATCTAAGTGGTTTGGACATTGTTAAGGATCATGTCTAAGTATTTTGGAGTGAGTGAGCCAGGAACTGAAACCTTCAAAAAATGAGGAGAGACCTAGAGTTTTGTAAGTGTTAGTAACAATGAAAAGCTGTGCATACTAGAAGGTGTCAACGACGGTTTTTTAAAGTGTGGTCCATGTGTCTACAGCACTGGTATCACTCAGGCATTATTACAAAGAGAATATTCCAAGGCCATCACAGACTACTGATAAATTCTTAGTAAACTCAGCAATCTAATTTAATAAATCTTCTGGATGATTCAGATGCATACTACAATTTGAAAACCACTAGCATAGTGTAATGTGAGATCTAAACCTTGGGATTTTAGGGAGAGTGAGAAAGATGGCCTGGAAATAGCCAAGAAGAGCGAAGTTGACAAATTTTAGCTTAGTGAATAAAGAGGTGGGACTTACCTAATTTGTAATAGTTATATTATCAGCCTTTATTGTCTACTTCCTATACACTGGTAAGTATGCCAATGGCTTTACATGATGATCTAATTTAACCAAAAGAACTACTCAATATGGTAAGTACTATTTAATTCCATTTTACAGAAGAAACTGATGTGATGTTATGTTAAACGGCTTGCTTCAGGTCATGTACTTAATGCATTTCCATTCTTCCTCACTTTGATGTATTTTATAATAAGGTCAAATATTTATATCACAAATTCTCTACTTCAAGTTGTGGTGTTGACCATAAACTTCGTGGCCATTCATTTGGTGTTACTCCGAGCAATATTGTAATTTATAAGAAATACTCATATTGGTCATTCAGGTGACAAAAATATATTTCTCAGATGTATTTGGTCTTCTTCCACATTTCCTGGCTTATAGACTCCCAAACCCTAGGGGTGTCCTGAATAGAACCATCTTTTGTCATATTATGTAGTCCCATGTCCTCAGTTCGTGGCATTGCTTCAAAGACAGAAAGGTAAAATGAGTATTTTGTTATTCATAACAAGTCCCTTCCCACCACAAATGAGTTTATGTTAATGAGGTGACTTCGGAACCCCCCTAAGAATGAAGGCTGATTGCCAAGAGGCCCAGCCATGTGATTAGAAAGCTGGAACTTTCACTTTACCCCCAGACTCCAAGGAGGGTAGAAAGCCTGGAAGTTGAATCAATCACCAATGGCTAATGACTCCATCAGTCATGCCCATGTGACGAAGCCTCCATAAAATGCCCAGAGGGCAGATTGGGAGAGCTTCTAGGCTGGTGTAAATGGGAAGATTTTGGAACAGTGGTGCACTTGGATGGAGGAGGCATAGAAGCTCTGGGTCCTACTGCCACACCTTGCCCTATATATCTCTTTCATCTGACTGTTCCTGAGTTTATATCCTTTTATAACAAACTGGTGGTTTTGCACGTAAAATGGTTCTCTGAGTTCTGTAAGTCACTCTAGCAAGCTAATTGAACCGAAGAGGGAAGTCACAGGAACCTCTGGACTTATGTCATTTGATTAGAAGCCCAACTAACAACTTGATCAGAGTGTATGGTGGGGAAGGGGTTGTTTTAGTGTTGAACCCTTGATCTATGGAATCTGATGCTATATGGGTAAATAGTGTCAGAGTTGAGTTGATGTGTAAGCCACCCAGCTGGCATCTGGAGAATTGCCTATTGGAGAGAAAATTGCCCTTGCTGTTAGAATTAGTTGGAATGAGAAATGTTTTACTCTGACTGGCTTGCATGTTTCCAAAAAAGTCCAGTGGTCAGTGTTAAAGCTGCCCTAACTCATCCTGTATAACATTTCTCAAGCTTCACCAGAATAGTAGGATTGCAAGGGATCTGATGGCTTGCTCTGTCAAAATTTTCTCTCTTATTGAAGGCTCATAGTTGTTACTTGACAAAATTTCAGTAGCAGAGTCTGGGAGAAATATCTAATCACCATTAAATTTTTTTTCTATTATGCATCCAGCTTCTTTAGTTGACAAATATTGAGATGACAAAATCTGTACTATGTTTGATATCTCTTTGCTCGGGCTTGGTGTTAATTAGTGACTGAGAATGTAATTTTTCAGAAATACACCACCCCTGAATTTCTTCCCACACACAGGTGCCAGAGTGATCTATCTAAAATGTGTAACTGATCATGTTACTTCTTTGATTAAAATTCCTTAAAATGTTCTATTACAGCAGTGATTTTTAAACTCCTTTTTTAACATTGAAAAGTGGCAAAGAATGCTAATCTCTACAACTGACTTTTTCTTTCCTTCTTTATTTTCTTCCATCCTTCCCTTTTGTCTTTCTTCCTTCCCTCTCTCCTCTATCTGTCTGTGATCTATCTATCATCTATCTATCTATCTATCTATCTATCTATCTATCTATCTATCTATCTATCTATCATCTATCTACCTATCATCTCAGATAGACTACATTTCCCAGTCTCTCTTGCAGTCAGGGGTGGTTTGGGTTTTAACCATGAAATGTAAACTAAGACAAGCTTGTTAGAGAAACAGGTATACCTTTTTCACCCCCTCTCATTTCTGCTAGCTTGGACTCATCACCTGGCTGACCCCAGGAACAGAGGAGAAGACGGTGCTTCTTGAGTGACTCAGGGGAGAAGATCGCTGCTCTGCCTCTGACTTCCCTGGGGAAGACCAGGACTTTATGTGAGTGAAAAACCAGCTTTTATTATATGACCACATGGGTTTTCTAGTATTTACCTTTATAGCCACTTGTTTTACATTAACATATCAAGTCTGTTAATTTATGACTCCATAATGCCCTATGAACATTTCACACTGGTATTCAAATGATCTGTTTACGAATCTGTACCAGCCATAATGCCATGAGATCTTTATAAAAGACATGGCACTTGAGATTCATCTGGAAGTATCCGCTGATCGATAAAGCATAATTGTGAAACAACATTTAAGATTGAGTCTATGTGGCTTAAGTATTTTGTCTGTGTATATCAAATGGATCAAAAAAAATAATTAGAGTGAACAGTTTAAAGAATCTTTATGCTTGTGAAATACTTTATACATCAATGAAGAAAATAGCTTGTTTTACTTTTTAATTTGTGTAAAGCATTTGAAAATATTACTAAAATGTAACTGCCCACTTGGAAAGCACCATTGCTTTAGAAAAGCTATTGAAACTTGCATGTTTTATTTTATAATTATAAAAGAAGCTTTGAATGATACAGAAGGTTATACTTGTATGTTTAAGATGTAATTAGGTCTTGCACTTCTCTTGTTTTCTTCAGGTTGGTAACAGTAGATCTACAGGAGATTAATTAACCAAGGTAGCAATTAGTATCCTGCAAGATGTCATTTGTTAAATGGGTGAGCAAACACGTGGACAAACACTTTATACCCCAAACATAATTTACTTAACAGAAATCAATACCTATGTCTTTTTTAGCTCTAAGTGGCTTATGGAATATAACCTCAACAAATTGTAGAGATACAATCACCACTGCACATCATAGCTGCGTCTGATAAAAGCAATACACAGCTAGTGAAACTAAGATTTTGTTGGATGCTATTCTTAAATAAAATTTAAGTATGATAAATTTGAGAGTTACTAGGATGAACTAGAAATTAAGCTTCGTAAAATTTCTTGCTACTCTGATTTTCATTATTTGGGTATTATCCAATGCCGTATTTTTAACAGTAAGAACCATCTTTTAGGTAAGAAATAAACTAAAGCAGTTATTGCTGTTAAAATGTGTAGGACCACAGCCCAGTTCCCTGGATTCCCATTGCACTGCTCACAACCAGTGGATGGGAATGTGAGCGTTACAGTGCTCACGGGCAGCTGTTCAGTGGATGGAGTGCCACTGGTAGGGAAGAGCTGCCAATGTGTGGACTTGTTTCCAGTTGTCACAACTATTTGAGAGCATCCCTCTCCTTTATTGTGCAGTGCATAAGACTAGAAGACTGCAAGGACAGTCCTGTCACACATTCTACTCACATTTACCATGATCATTGGACAGTTAAGTACGTGAAATGCCTGTTTGTAATTATCAGACTTAGAACCTATTTAAAACAGTTCAACACCAAGTTGTGTTTGGAAGTACTGATATATACAGAGTTTCCCACACAAATAAATTTCCTTGAAATTAGGAGAAGGATCAACATTTTATCAAGAGTGGTTTACCATCTTGGAAATTGTAATTCCCAATACCAATGCTGCTTATAGTATTTGAGTCACTTACAGCACCTCCATCAGTCCACAGAGCTGTCACATTTTATATAAGTGTTTATACAATACAAGATGGCATTTCCATCATATTGTGTGACTTATTTCTGTTCCTTTACAGACCAAAATGAGGAGGTGGAAAGTGTTCCAGACAAAGGACATAGCCAAATCGTGGGACTGATGCTGCAAAGGTACCTAACACATTGGTTGACTTAAAATCGTCTCAAATCTTAAGCAGAGAGCAGGAAAGAGAGACTTCTCATATGAAGTTACTGAAGAGGACAGTGGAAGGAGCGGGTGTTGTCCCAGCTACCAGTAAAAACAAAACCTTATGTGCGAGAGAACAAAAGTGGATTAGAGTTGTTTCATTTCAGTTTCCAATTTGTCTAGCAAACATCATGGTATTCTTATTGAAAATATTTTAACTCCTTTACTATGGAGGTAAAACAGTGCTTTAGAACTTATAGGAAATAAATATATTGGAGCTAGATAGAACCTCAAAAGTTTATAATGAAAATTTGATGATGACATCATTTACAGATGATAAAACCAAGTTTATGAGGCAGATTCTTTCCACTTAGAGAAGGAAAACAGTCTTTCAATTATGAAACATTCTCAGTGTTCAATTTTCAGAAAAACATGATTCACTGATAACTCACTTTTACTTTATTTTCATTTACATCTACATTTAATATTTTGCCTATTTGTTAACATTATGGATGTGTACTCTTCCTGTGTCAAGGTAATCTAATAGATAAAATCCATTTTAGAAACAATCCCCAATGTCTCAGAGTTCACTGAGTAATCAGAATAATCAGAAATAAAAATTCACAGATACTTAATTTAGAACTTTTACAGTTATGGAAGTTGAAAGTGTTTTTCACTCCCCCATACTACTGAAAATCCAAAATGATGGCATTATGAAATAATAACATATTCTCCCCCACATTCACTCAGTCTTCGTGGCTTTTGACTTAATCTTCCCATTTCATAAATCTCTTTGTGGGATGCATACATAGTCACACCTGCATTAAAAACTTTTGAAAGCAGTGAATATGCCTGATGATATATCCCTGAAGTCTAACAAAATGTGTTTGACTGGGTCAATAGGTATTTGTTAACTGAAGTAATGATTTACCCACCAAAATTAATTCTGGATGCATGAGTGAATAAGACACCAACACAGCTATTTTTCTTAACTTTTCACATGCATTTTCACTTGTTCTATTTACTGTGAATGTCAAAATTCCACTTTAAATATATGGAATGCATCCCTTATTCCTTGCACTGCTCTGGGACATAGATTATAATACACAATAGTATATTCATTAATACTTTGACAATAGAGAATATAATATGTTAACATAATACAATTTTGGAAAATAAAAGATCGCATTTCTGAATATATTCACCCAAACGAATTACATTAAACTGAGTTTACAATCTTCATCACTTTCTTTACGAAAAATTTGTCTAATAATTTTTCAAAGTAAAAAGATAAAACAAATTCTCTAAATATATTCAAGTATTAGATTTGTATCTAAATATTGATTAGTTTTAAAGCTCAAAAGCAAAGTATTTTAAATGTGTTTTTATTCTACATATTTTATTATTTTATCCCAGAGCTTCAAGTAGTTCATTCTGGAAGAGTTCCGCTTATTACCTGCCAGATCTCTTCTGGAGAGTTCTCCTGGATCTCTGACTCTTTTTGACACTTTTATTCAAGACTGGATATTTGGCTGTGCGCAGCAATTTTGATTTACAGAATTAGTTTATTTATTCCTTTAAGTTTGTGGAGACATCTTATTGTCTCCTAGCATTTATGTCATGAAGATCAATGTTGGAAGAAACTGATTATTTTCCTGTTTCTATACCTGAAATTTTTGACTTAATACTTGTAAGACTCTTTATTTTTAATGTATGAAAATTATAATAGCATGTTTTGCTTCCTTGAAATCCTACCTTAAATTTATTACTTTGTAGGAAGAACACTTTCTGTTATAAGTAGAGTCTCTCATGTTATTTCTGGAATATAAGTTCTCCATAGAATAGGTCTCCAAGATTCATGACCTTTTTAAAAAATTGTTTTCAACCATAGTGTAAAAACATAATTACATTAGTTGCATGTGTACAACACAGAGTTTCAACACTTACACACATTACAAAGTGATCACCACAATAAGTGTATTAACCATCTGTCACTATACATCGTTATTATGTTATTGACTCTATTTCTTACACTGTGCATTACATCCCATCACATTTTATAACTGAGAGTTTGAATTTTTAATCCCCTTTCCCTTTACTGCCCCTGCCATAAGTTTATTTTCTTGTCTGACATATTTATATTACTTTTTAAATTTATTTTTTACATTTGTCAGTTTTCCCCTTCATTTCCTATGATCTCTTTTTCCGTTGTTTTTAACGTAATTGTATTATTAGCATAAAATTAAATCTATTCACACTGTTTCCAAAGAGAATTTAATTCATTGTCCATCATATTTACTCATTTTAGTGTGTTGGAGGTGCCTTGTATGTTCAAATCAGTTTACCACACTAAAAATGTCCCCAATTGCATTTGTAAAGGCTTTTTAATATTTCTTATGGCTTTTAAATATTACATTAACATTTTAATGGCTTGATGCATATAACTTACACATTGAAATATATTTACTATAGGGTTAGTTTTATCTAAACTATCCCTATAGAGTGACTTTTTTAAAAGAAAATAATAATCAGAACTGTGCTCAATACCCTCAATGACTTCATGTCTTGCTCGTATTTAAATCCGTATTTTTTTACCTGAAAGGCCTTAATGATCTTGCTCTCTCCTAATTCGACTACAGGTTTAAGTGCATCTTCTAAAAATCCATCCCTTTCTCACTATGACATTGACTTTGTGCTAACCCCATACTGGCTTAGGGGCTTTATGCTTAGTATTTCTTTGGCATGGGACAATTTGCTGCCTGGTATCTGTGATTATTTTCTACATTCTTCAGTTTTCTGCTTAAATTTCACTTATATGGATTTTCTTGTTACCCTATTTAAACCAGAATTACTTCTTCCTGATCCATCAAAACCTGTCATGCTCTAGCACTATATATTTTTTATTTTTATTTGGAACACCTTCCAAAACCTGACATATTTCACACCTAAAAATATCAACCAGCTATAAGAGCACTGCTATTGTGAATACCTTGCATTTCTCCAATGCTTGGAACAGTGTCTGACATATAACAAACACTTAATATATAGGAAATAATTGAGAGAAATAAATTGCATTGTGTTTTATATTACTGATAATTATTTACTTTATCCTTATTCAGAACAATTTGCTAACACAATTTAATGCCAGTTAATTTAATAATAGTATTTTTTTTTAAGTTACTGAAAATGTATCTCTAGCTAAAACCGTTCTTTTGCTCTGAGATAAGAAAGTTATGACTTCCTTGTATCCCATCAAACTGCCAACGGGTGATTGTGGTTACAAGAAAATAACAGAAGCCTGTTTCAAGTTAAACACTGTGTATTTTATAAACCAAGGGAGCCTCAATAAATTCCCTAATCCTCTGTACCACAATACAGCAAAGAGGTACTTTCTAAACCAAAGCTTTTACTATGTAAGTGGTAAAATAAATCAAGTTATTTCTTAACACAGCACAATTTATTGAGTCTTTGTTGGGGAAAATGTCACTTCACTTAGAAACCTCCTTTGTGAGCCTGGCCCCTTCACGGCAACTTCCACCAGCACGGAGTAGAGTCTTACAGATGTTCACTAAGTGGATTGATTCACAAACAGCGCTCCTCCAAAGGACAATTTCACTTTGTGAAAACGACAACGCCGAACAAAGCAGCAGCTATTCTGTAATGCTTGTTGTCTGAAAAAATGGAATTTAGATGATGAACTATTCAAAGTTGAAAGAGGACTTTTGTGACATTTTAATAAAAAGAAACACAATAACACATCAGAATAAAGAAAATAGACAATGGTGAATTAAACCCTCCTGTCTTGACTGTAGGAGAAATGCTGGTGAATCATTAATCTTTTGAAAAGAAATCACACTGTCAAACGCATTTGCTACACTACTTGGCGTGGCGTTGCAGCACTGTTAGTACGCCACGTGTTGGAATCTCCATTCACCCCGGAAGATTTCATTGCTGCTCCTCATTTTCTTAGTGTGACTGGAACTAGTATCTTGATGGAGGTGTTATCATACAAAAGGGTTATTTTTGTACGGAAATGACAAACTGACCCAATATGTAACAGTACGACTACCCAAAAATAGCATTAGCTAAGGCCATAAATACAGTCTTGCTTCTGCTAACAGTGACATTAACTGACCAGTTAGAATATATAGATGTATATTCCTAAAGTATATCTTAGTTGATAAAAGAGAAAAAAGGTCGGTCACTTCTTAAAGACCATAATATAAATTCAAAATTCATCTTTAAATCTGACAGGGTCAATATATTCATCCCGTGTAAGTTTATTATTTTGCAAAGGCAAGTTAAGAAAACATGACACATGCACAAATACAAATACACAAACACACTACAAACACAAATACAATTATAAAATGTTATTTGTGCAGCACACTTCAGAAATCTCTCTTCCTAATCATAAAATCATATACATTTTCAATGTAGTATTTTATTTACATCTACTCATTTTTTCTTTTTTTAAAGGTTTTATTTATTTATTTTTAGAGAGAGAAGGGTGGGAGAGAGAGAGAGAGAAACATCAATGTGTGGTTGCTGGGTGTCATGGCCTGCAACTCAGGAATGTACCCTGGCTGGGAATCGAACCTGCGACACTTTGGTTCCCAGCCCGCGCTCAATCCACTGAGCTACACCAGCCAGGGCTCTCATTTTTTCTTCAGATGCCACTTGCCAAGGTGAAAATAAAGTTGTTACTAGTTACACTACCTTACTTGAAAAAAGGAACTTGATATTTTCATCCTGAGATAGGAAATTATTCCAGATTATCCATGTGGGTTCAATGTAATGACAAGGGTCCTTCTAAGTGAACAGAAAGGCAGGAAGGGCGGAGGCAGAGAGAGCCTGGAAGATATGATGCAGCTGCTTTTGAAGATGGAGGAAGGGGCGTGAGTCAAGGCAGGGAGGGGCCTCCTAGAAGGTGGAAAGGACAAGGAATCCAATCTCCTCTGGAGTCATCAGAAGGACACAACCAGGACCCAGCACCTTGATGCTAACCCAGTGAGACACAGAACTGTAAGATCATACCTTTCTATTATTTTAAACCTCCAAGTTTGTCCTATTTTTTTTTACAGCAGTGACAAGAAACTAATACAATAAGCAAATTAATATCCGTCTTCAGAAAAGACTGAAACCACAGGATAGCTTCTCAGAAAAGAAAACACTATACTTTATTAGTTTCATTTTAGTCAACTCAACCCAATTTAATTTTCATTCTTTTTTCCTAGTTTTCCTTGAGAAATAACCTAAGTGCATTATTTCTCCCCCTCTAACTTGCAATAAATCTGTGGTGATCAGCAAAGAGATCTTTACCTATTGTCACCTTACTTACATTTACTCTTACATCCCGTTTCATCTATTCCTGAATCATTATTGTTCTGACTCGTTCATTTATTTATTGAATATCACCTTGCTTCCCAGATATACAACTGTGTTTTTAAAAATCTGTCTCTCCCCTTTTTGTTTCTCAGTAAGGCACCACTACTGTCATTTCAGAATTCAATTTCAATGTACTGAACTTGATCCTGATCATAGGTGGTGTGGGATATCAGTTAGTGAAACTACGTGTCTAAATGAGAAGACACCAATGAACAAGAATTCTTTTGTGCAATACCGATAAATAGCATCATTTGACTTAAGCATTTCAGGAATGAAACAAATCAGTTAAATTGTTAAAATAAGGCTTGATAATTTCTCTTTTTTTCCATTAGGTTTACTGCATTTCAGTAGATGAGGCTTAAAAAGAGAAAGGCAGCACAGACTATAATAGCCAGGGGCAGCTAATACACCTGCTATTTCAGTCATTAACAACAAGCCAGTGGTGACAGAGCATTCGGTCTTTCTATTATTATTGTTATTAATTTCATCTCTGCTATAATTGGCTGAGAGAAGATGGACACAGTTGCTTTTAGGGCTGCTTTTTGTTTGGTTCTCACAGTCCCTCACACTGTCTTAACCTGTAAATCACTTCTTTTTATTAATGAAAAAACTGTTAAAACCCATTTATATTTATTTACTTTAGGTTTCTGATCTGTCATTCATCTGGCATCTTCTCCTGCTTTTTGGATTCTTGGAAAACTTACATGAAAATAAATTACCTTCTCCAAGAAGTTTTTATTTCTTTTTCTCTTTTTTATAACACATATGAATTTATAGACAAGTAATATTTCTTTCAATACTTCAGTTATAATGGCATTATTATTTCATTTTTGAGGGATCTCATAATAATAAAGGAAAATAGTCAATATCAGAAATATTAAAAAATAAAAATAGAAAATCATTTACAATGTGCTTTTGCTCTTTTTTATATTTTTGAGATTTATTTAAATACAACTGGGGACCTGGCTGGAGTAGCTCAGTGGATTGAGCGCGGGCTGTGAACCAAAGCATGACAGGTTCGATTCCCAGTCAGGGTACAGGCCTGGGTTGCAGGCCATGGCCTCCAGCAACCACACATTGATGTTTCTCTCCCTCTCTCTCTCTCTCTCTCTCTCTCTCTCTCTCTTTCTCTCTCTCTCCCTTCCTTCCCTCTCTAAAAATAAATAAATAAATCTTTAAAAAATAAATATAACTGGGGAAAAAAACAGGATGATGTGGGCTATTTCTTATCAGATAAAAATCCATTCACTTCTATTCCAACATGTATTCATTTCCCTAAATCATTAAAAGCCAAATAAGGTATTAAATACTAAAATAGTAAAAATTACTAAAACACATTTTCACTGTGAACGAAGATTGATCTGGCAGGGCCTCTAGACCAACAGATATATATATACACTCACAGGATGATGGGACACAGAGAGCAACTCTCTAATGGATATCTCAGTAGATCTTGTTGTCTTGAGTCACTGTCTCACTCATTTACTGTACCAGCTGGGACACTTGAGTGTGAGAGAGGATGTCAAGGACAGTTGGAATAAACTGGGGTTGTCCCAGACAAACCTGGAGTATGGCCCCCCTCCTTATGTCATTATGGTATAGTGGTTGAGGTTTGTAACGATGACACTGTCAGGAAGAATAGATTGATTTTTGTTCTTTGTACCACTTTTTAAGTTATATAGAGAAAAGGTAGATATTCTTCTTTTTAATCCTCACTGAAGGATATGTTTATTGATTGGAGACAGAGAGAGAGAAAGAGAGACCGACCATTCAGTTGCCTCCCATTTGTGCCCAACTGGGAATCAAACCCTCAACCCTCTGGTGTACCAGACAATGCTCTAACCAACTAAGCCACCTGGCCAGGGCAAAAAAAAGGTAGTTATCCTTATAGAAAGAATTTTCTCCAGCATAGTTAGTGTAATAGAAAACACTTATAAAGTATATTAGATACTATATATATATATATATATATATATATAATTTAATCCATCTTGACAATTCTATACAGCAGGGGATACCGCTAGATTTTACTCTTTTAGAGTAGTTTTTTAGTTCAAATATCTTTATTGGATCCACATTGCCATTTCATTCAATTCCAATTCTTTACCTTGCTATTCATGTTTCTTCTTCTTGTACCTTCTGTCTTTTACTTTTGCCCACTATGTCCTAAGAGCCTGCTGCATACACTGAGTTTATTCCTAAGTCTATACATTTTCTTAGGCTTTTTTTCACCACCTCAGAGAATTTCTTTTATGTAATGACATGTTTGGGCTTTCATTGGTTCATTCATTTATTTATTTAAAAAGTATTCCTTGACCAAACTTCAAAAATTGAAAATATTGTAGCATAAGATAGAAATTGAAAAACAGACCAACATAGTCTCTGTCCTTAAGTAATTAATAATTATTCTGTAGAAATACATATGCAAATACTTAATCACAGTTGTGATAAACACAAAGACTTACATTCTCGGGAATTAGGGAGACTTCTTTATGGAGGCGATTTATTATTTTAAATAAGAAAAGTAAGAATTAGCTAGATAAATAAAGGCAGTGGAAGGGGCCATAATAAAAAGAAAGTGTAGCTGATTGGTGTTTTGTGGATGGAAGAAATTCGATATAGTTCAGAAACCAACAGAAAAAGGGGATGGGTTTATTGCTGAGAACTTGCAGAGGGTGGATCACTGGCACTGAAGACATGTTCAGAGGGAGGAACCTGTACAAGCCTGTCCTCAGATCAACTGTCATGAGGGAGTTTTTATTAAGGATGTAACCTCCTTAAAATTCTATTTTGTTAAGATGTTTTTGACTTCTGAGGGCATTGAGGGGGGGTGACAAGTGTGGAACTGAACTCTTTTGAACTAATGGATAGCCCCTTGTAGCATGTAGCTAGGAATTAAAAGCCCCTATATGTGTTCTAGATACGAAAGGCTTGTATAGGGGGAATCACAGGTTACTCAGTCATTGCTGGGACAAAGATCACTGGAGTCATCACCCGTCTTCTCAGGCTGCAACACCAAAGTGGTTGTTCCGGAAGTTTGCAGAAATAATTGCAGAGCTTAAGAAACTTTCAAAACTCCTGTATTTCAGTGTAGAACACCGATTTAAATGCTCTTGATGAGTCTGACAAGATGTGAAGTTGCGGTGAACTTGACATCTGCAGTTACCTCTAAGAATGATGGTCTCTCTTTCTCTACTGACTTCTAAACCTTGTGTGAGGGCTTCTACTGCCTGACATTGACTCATAACCATATGAAGAAAGGATTCTGGGAAATAAATCCCCAGTTTTGCCCATAAGAGTCAGAAGACACCTTAGGCAAGGGGTGAAGATGATGCTAAATTGATAATAGACTATAAAGAAAAATCTACTCCTTTGTCAACTGAGGATCTATATACATTTTTTCATTTTTAATGTTTTTTAATAACAACATTAATAAAATTATTCTTCAATCTAACATCAGGTAACTCTTTCCTATCTATGAGATATAGTCCCTTATTTATGATAAAGATATAATAACTCTCTCATCAAAAGAGGAAGTATATGGTTCCAGATACCATAGTATCCATCTTGGGATGGCATTCACTATTTTTTAGTGAAGTCCCAAGCCCAATTTTATAAACTAATATATAAATACTTAGTTAGGAGTGCCTAGAAGCAGAAGCTAAGGCAAAGATTTGGGTATGGTAACTTGAGAGATGATCAAAATAAACAAACAAACAAAAAAAAAGAATGAGGATGTTGGGAGAGTAAGATAGAGCAGGAGAGAGAAAATAAAATGTGTGTCATTGAACCAGATGCCTCGTGGAAACTGTAACTCTACCCCTGTGTCCGGTGTACTACTGACTTGTCCTTCTCAGGCATTAAATGTTGGAAAAATCTTTCACTGCTCCCTTCCTCCACTCATGGATAATTAATTGCCTCCTCTGGAAGGCAATAACTTCTTATTCTCCAAATAAGTAGGCTGAGTGATCCCAGAAAGTCCTTGAAGTACAATTGTGAAAGAATAGGAAAAAACGAGATGATTCATATTCACTCTATCACCAATCTCCTCTTTCAGTCAGGATGGGGTAAGAAAGACCAAATGTATCAGTCCATTTGAAAAAAAACTAGCAATGGTGGACAGAATATAAAACAAGAACATTGATGATATTTAACCTACAGGCAACTAAGGGCAATGATCCATGACAGACTGGTGAGTTACGACCAACGATTGCCGTAGTTGACTAGCTGGAGAAAATGTCCAGGCTGTCTCACAGCAAGGAAATGGGAACCCAGGTAGAATCCCAAACACTCTCTGTGTTCACTAGATGAACTGCGAGCCTGGAGAAGCCATGGCAGCTAGCGCTCACAGGTAGGAGTACTGGAGAAGAGAGACTTGCACAGGGAGAAGACTCCAGAGACATCTAGTGTCCCACTCAAGTATGTAGTTTAGTGCTGTGTGTGAGGAAACTACCAGAGACCAGGATATTAAGTACGCATGTAATGGAACAGTCGTCTTAAATCTTGGAGGATACCTCTGATCTCTGAATTCTTCTCACAGTGCAGCAATGCTTCTGCAGCACTCTCTGGCTGGAGAAGGAAATGTCAGACTCGTCTCTCATTCGTCCTTGTTAAAACTACCATCAGTCAGAGTTCCTTTGACTGTTCAACCAAGGTCAAGAAAACTGATGCATCAGGGACAAGGAAAGTAGTCACAGGGTAGGGGCATGGGTCCTCTGGACATACCACAAGTTGTACTAGGGCCAGGAATCTATTAATCACCTGGTCTCAAAAACAGAAAGGGGATGGCACTTTAGAGATTTTAGCATCTGTGTCACCTTAACCTCTGTTTTTAGTTTCTCTCAAAAAATCTGGACATTCTCTTTTTCCATATTGTACTGTAATCTGGTAAGCAGCTGCAGTTTTCTTTTAGGAAGAATTAGAGCAATATTTATTCCACAGAAGTTTTTGGGGGGGTAATAAACTTAAAAATAATTATACTGGTTCTGAGAATTGCTTTCAATATAGAAACCGGGAGAGGGGTCATGATTTTGCATTGTTGTAGCATTAGCAGCTCTTGAGTTTTTTCTGCTTGTAGAAGTCAAAAAAATAGATACTCTTATATCAACATTCATCCCTCCCATTGGAGCACTATCATGAATTAGCAAGCACCATAGATCACTGTGGAACATGGCACCTTGGTTTTCACCTGGCATTACTTCCCATTAGAATGTCATTCTAACTCTTTTTTTATTAGGTAAATGCAGCCACCTGGTTTCTACCATCGTGGAATCCTATCATTCTCACTGAAATGGAGAAACTCAGTTTCCGGCAACTTTCTGTGTTAAATCTGCTACAGAGCACAACCCCTGCTGAGCTTAATTATTACAGTGCCCTCTTTACTGTTGCTGCCTCTATTGTTTTTGTGTAAGTACTATGTTCTAGGCCATCCTGGAGAACAAAGTCAGATAAGGAGTTCTGCAGTCTAAGCAGAGATTCTAATTTTTTAAGCCTCTTTCCTGAGTTTTCTTACCCCTTTCCCAATACTCTGGCAAGACTGGAATTGCTATAATCTCATTTGGTATGTATAGGCTACTGTTGTTTCAAAGCTCCAAGAAGCCATCCTAAGAGCATATTCAGACCAGATTTAGGTATCCCTGTCAACATGTTAAAACTTGACTAATGGAGAAATGATTAAACAGCCATAAACTCAAATTAATTCAGAGAGATGTTTCACCTCCTCCCGATCCCTACAAACTCAAAATCTACTCTCAGAAACATTTCTTTTATTCCTATTGGTACATAATATCAGGTCCTGCTATTTATAACTTTTAAATATCACAACTAATCACACAGCAGAGGCTATGCCTTTCTGCTTGAGGTTTGCTAAGTTCTAAACCTAGTTATTTGTCTGGGGACAATGGTGGGTATAGAGGTAAAACTTGGTAGTATTAAAAAAAAAAAAATACAAGAAGCCCTGACTGGCATAGCTCAGTGGATTGAGCATGGGCTGTGAACCAAAGTGTTGCAGGTTCAATTCCCAGTCAGGGTACATGCCTGGGTTGCAGGCCATGACCCCCAGCAACCGCACATTAATGTTTCTCTCTCTCTTTCTCTTTCTCCCTCCCTTCACTCTCTAAAAATAAATAAATAAAATCTTTAAAAAATACAAGAGAAAGGCTTTGGGTGAGGTTTCTCCAGGATTTACAGGCAAGGGAGGCAGCTAAATTCTAGCAATAAGGTGTGTGATGTGTGTGCCAGCCCTGAGCGTTTAAGGGGATTGGTGGGTACAATTGTCAAACATACAGCCACCCAAACCAGGTGCTGGTTTTATCATAGGAGATCAAATCTCTACATTGTTTTCTTTACCATCCTTGCACCTTCTGGTTAAATCTGTAGGCTTATTTGTTGCTATTTGTACCATGGCTGTGAAAGTTGAGGTCCCCAATAAATGATGTCATGTGAGCCTTCCATGGCGTGCCTTGAATGCTGTTTGGCTCACATAAGCTTGTTTGATTTAAGGCTTTCAAGGACCACAGAAACCAATCAGTGTCTAAATATGCATCCATTCAAGTGCTGGAACTGAAGTATAACTCAGTTATTTACCTGTTACCCATGCCTCATCCCAGTCCCTCAAAAGTGATCATCTCAGCATTATGATGCTATGATATACGTTGAATCAACAGCCCCTGCTTCCTGCCAACAGTGGAATTCTGTTGCCACCTGACAGGTAAGTATCACAAACTAACAGTCTTCTTCCTAGGGCTAATTCTGCTATAATTAACTTAGTTTAGAAACTCCCTAAAACCAGACATTCCCTCTGGAGAAGTTTGTCCTAATGAGTAAGTGCTTGAAGTAGGAAGTGTTAATATTACTATGTGAGAGAAAGGTGAATGGTAGTATTTATTTGCTCAATATTGTGTTGGCTTTCGAACCCATCTATTTCTTTTCCCAGTTGTCTCAACTGCTGTCAGTCTGTTTATTAGGCTTAATTGCAGCATAATGTAATCATCTTATTTGCATTATTTTTCCTTGCTTGCATGTTCTAAATATCATCTGTATTATTTTATTTTTTAATGAATAAATGCTATATTCTGTAAAAACAGGTTTATCAACTAATTTCCCACTAATGTAAAGATATTGCAGGTCATGTGTCATGTAATAATAATAAAATTATACTAAATAATAACTAATTAGTTATTTATTTATTATCTATGATGTTGCATATTCAGATTTGTGAGTGTAACATATGTAAGGTAAATACCAACACATTTCAGGTTGTGCTGGATGAAGGTTATGATTCTTTTTGTATGTGTGTTTACTCTTTCATAGAACGGAGGGGTCCAAAATTTCTTTTCTATTTTTTATGATACAGTTGAATTCCATTATTTATGAATAGCTTTAATAAATAAAAATATATTTATATTGACTAAGTTCAATTTTATTTTACAACAAAGGAAAAATATACCATACCAAGAAATCTTTAAAAATCAAGAGCAAACACTGAGAGCTTGTATGAAAATATTGACTAAGGTGATATGCATTTTCTTAAATCTTTCCAACACCATATTTGTGAATATTGGAGAATAAATAAACCTGTCTCTTAAACTTGCCAGTATGCTGGATTCTACAAATAATAACATAAAAAATAATTGTCATGACAAACACATATATTTTAATACATATAAATAGAGCATCTTAAACCTAAGTAAAATAAAATATTATTTTCTAATTTTTCTGATATTTAATATACCTATATGCAAATTGAACAAGATTAATCAACAATAAATATAACTTAGGGCTGGGATATTATGTAAACTTGTAAAAATCCAGACACCTTAGAAAAAAAATTAGCCGGTACGGTAACATTCTTTTTTCTCTGTCTTCTTACTTCAGTTCACATTTAATTCAGCACATAGTAATGAGAGGTGAGGGAATGGGTGCTCCCTTCTCTTGTAATAATATCTAATTCAATCTGTTCCAAAGGCTGTGCATCTTCACAAATATACTGCCTTAAGTGTCATTTTAGAAGGGACCATTCCGCTTTGCCCTGGTCTGATTTGGCACTTTTTAAAGAGAGCACTTTCTCACACGATATCTGATCTACTTGATAGAAGATTAGCAAGGGAGTGTGTGGTGTCTCTGAAGTCATCAGATGTTATTAGGGGCTCCAACAAGTCATAATTAACTTTGTGTTTAAAGCAGAGAACAACAGGGTCACCAAGAACACATTCTGGGCAGGCAGCCAGGACTGTGCCATGGGACACCAGACATCAGGCATGATGTCTGAACGTAAATCGTGTAGGCCGGGCCTGTGATGTATACTGATTAGAAGCAAGGCAACTATTAATGTGGGAAGGGTAAAGAAATTTCAAATAAGGTGAACAGATGTCTTGAAAAGACTGAAACATTAGCCTTTAGCTTAATGGCTACAGCCCATACACTGCCCAAGAGACATGATCTTATGGAACAATCAGCTCCTACTATAAGCCCAGAACTAGTGTGAGCCTGAGGGTGAGTAGGAAGGCAGTGTCCTTTGGGGCCAGTGGAAAATTGGAAGGATAGTGAGAGTTAGAGACAGAAATAAGATGAGACTCTTATCTTTGGGCCAATTTCTTTTAGATTCTTTGGACCAAGATTTTAAAAGTCCCTTCAAACTAGAGGATGTTTTCTTTCATTTATAGCTTTCACAGAGATACGCTGTATTTAAGAAAGGACTCTTACAAAATTCTACCCAAATGATTTCGGTTCCTTTTACCCACTCTGCATAGGACTACTGTGTGTAGCCTCTTATATAGCTCAACAAACCTTACTTGCAAGGCTTCAAACCAGACAGAGTGAAGCCAATTGTTACTACCTGAAAAGCATACAAAATCAGGAATGTGCCTGATCCTACTTTTTTTTCCCTTATTTTTGCATTGCTGAGCAGTTCTGTCTGCCTCCATCTTTCCCCTGCTCCCCTTGCATCTACTCTCCACACTTGGCTGTTTGTCTACTGCTCCACTTGCTCCTGATTCCGTGGACTAATTTGATGTTGTGTTATTATCACAGAGGAGAGTAAACTCCCATTAATGCAGAAATTCCTGTCCACTGAGTAAGATAACCATCTAAGACAACAGCATTGAAGGCAAAGAGGCAGACTTTGAAAATAATCATTGAGAATGTTTTGCAATATCCGTGAAAACAAAACCTTAAACTCAGAGGCTGGTATTAAAAATCCAAGAATCACACATACAGTTTTTTTACTGGAGGAAAGACCTCTTCTCTGTCCAAGACTCTGCTTCTCTCTCTGCCCCCTTCTTCCTCTCTTTAGGCCTGCTTTATTTTTGTAATAGAAAATCTCAGCCATATACACAACAACATAACAAATCTACGTGAATCTGCAAGTACCCGTCATCCAGCTTCACTAGCCTTCAATTCCCTCTCCCTACCTACTGGCCTCCTTTGTATTGTTTTGAAATCTCATATCAAATTATATCTTCGGTTATTATTTTGACATAATATATTCTTTTATTATTAAAACAGTATATGCTATTTCACTACAGATTACCTGTATATCTCTTACTGTTTTGTAAAACAGCTAATTTCAATTACTTGCAAATATACACATAGATACCCTCTTTAATGAGTAATGTATAGGTCACATAAAATAGCTAAGTATACATACAGGTTAAATAACAGATCTAGTCGAACAAGGGCAATCATTTCTGCTAGAAGCTGGAGGAGATCTGCTTTTTATCTGCCTGCACTTTTGCTTACTTTCTGGTGCTCAGAGCAAGAAGCATCACTTAGTTCATATTAACAATCGGGGCATCGTTCAATGAAGAAAGGTTTGAACATTATGTGGCAAATTGTCCCATAGTTCGACTCAACACAGAATCTGCCATTCAAATGACAGAAAAGAAACAGAGGTTTACAGCCATGTTGACATCAAGTAAATGCAGAAAGCTCAAACACACTATATTAAAAAGACAACATTTTTTTGTGAAGTATTTTTCCCCTCTAGAGAACTATAATGCCATGGTGTTATGACAAATTATTCACATGAATTTTCATTAGGGGATTCAAATTAGTTTTTGTTCTGTAGAACATTAGTTTGAAATCAGAAATTTAACAAAAGATTTTTATATGCAAATATGAAACAATTAGGAAGAAACAAAATGAGCATGTCTTGAAAAATGCTAATAGAGAATGAAGGCTAAACCTATCATAGCAGTTTGACTGAAACATGCCCTAAATCCTCCTGTGTTATCATATGGAAATTAGAAAGTGATCAAGAGCTCCACTTTCTTTGAAATACTAGAGCCAATGCCATCAGGAACAATATATAATTCTAATGGTACACAGATACAAATAATTATGAGATCACGTTGTACATTAATTGTTTTTAATTGGGAATGTTGAATGAAAAGTTTCTAAGTTGTTTTGTTTACAACTATAATAAAACCTGAGCTCTGACTGTTGATAGAGCAGTTTTCAGGTTTTTTTCAGAAAGAGCAGGTGCAGGGCGGGGAACATTGATGGTAGGAGGAGCCCAGATGACATACAGCGACTTGACACATCAGCTATCAACCAGCAATAAATTCCAGATTTTTGTCTTCTCTTACTTTTAAATATTAGAGATTGCTTTTCGGTAGTGACATTGTATACTGTTAAACAACAAAAAACAATCAAGTAAATTTAATGATCCAAATGGCTTTATCAAGCAGTTCATGAATTGAACAGCATCCCATCTTGCAAATGAAAGGTCCTCCGAAGGGGCTGTACAAAGTGAAGTTTCCTAGGTAGAAGGGTGAGTAGTTATCATATAAAAATAAAGGATTATTTTTAGGCCAGCTAACTTTTTTTTTTGTTGGCAGTGGGGGGCGGAGTGCAGGGAGAAAAGAGGTAGAGGATGGTGGGGGTGGTTATCATGCAGGTTACTAATCTCGATCAGGAAAACCCAGACTGCCTGGTTTAAAAATCTCCTCCTGGGAAGTTAGCTGTTAAGTGTTGGTTTGGTGAGATGGCTTAACAAAGGTGACTCTATTTTTACCTATTTATTCTTTCCTTTTTCTTTTTAAAAACAATATTAAGGAGTAAGAATTTGATGACATTTTAAATTATTAGTGAATTTTTATTTTTTAAACAAAGAGATTTGGCTTTCAGAAAGTATTATATTATTTCTTTTGCTTTGTCCTGTTTTATTTTAATTCTGTTAAATGTGTTGGACACAAATTTCAAAAGGCAAAATGTAGCAGAAATCAAGTTCAATGCTTTAGATTACAAGGAATTGAGTGGTCTTAGCATTTAATTGAAAAGTAATAGCTGAAATTATATCACTCCTCTATTAAAAAAAGATAATGAAAAGAATAGAATGAAAACCAATAATGAAAGCAACCACAAAACTCTAAAGGAAAAATAGCAATACTGAGTAACTGGAGAATTTTGGATATGGATATTACATTAGATAAGAGTTCTGTGATATCCTTAATGTTTAATGTATAATAATCTTGTAATTATATAGGATACTTTAGTTCCCCTTTTAAGAGAAACATATTAAAGTATTTGGTGTTTAAATGTAATAATGTCTAAAACTTTTACTTAAATGGTTCAGCAAAACAAAACAACATAAAGAGAAAGCAGAAAATTATGGCAAATATTTTTGCAAAAAAACTGTAAATTTGAAATTGTTAAATTTAGGTAAAAATAAAACTAGGTATACCATGCATTTTGATTTATTGTTTGATTTTTTAGGGAATAAAATAAGTCACTCCAAATGTATCTTTGTGGTATGTGCATCATTTTGAGCAAAAGACAACTGAGACCTGCGGGCTTATTAGAAATTTTTATCTGTCAAATAATTTAAATTAGGAATAAGAGCTATCACCAGAAAATTACTTATCATTAGCCATCTATAGGAAAGGCCAAACTTCTCGTTATGGACCGTCTATTTATTCTTACTGTGCTGGGAGTGACCTTCTTCCCCTCTGAAGTCCCAGCATGCCTTAACTTACAGGTAACCTAGAATGGCATCCATACCTCATTGCCCCTTTTTGTCCCTGAACCTACTGTCTATATGAGATCTCTGTTTCATGTAGATGGAGCGCTCATACACACGTATATAATTAACATAGCTTCTTTTTTCTTGTTAATCTGTCTCATGTAGATTTGATTATTGGGCCAGCAGGATGAACCTACCTGTTTTTTCAAGCTTTTGAGAGTCAAGTTTTTTCCTCCCCCCAAAACTTAATATAATCAATAATTACTTAAAATAAATAAAGTAATTAATTTTTGTCATAAATTCATTTTATCTAATACCATACATCAATAAAAGAGGAACATATTGTTACATGAAACAAATATAGACACACACACCCACAAAGGGATAAATCCTGCATAAATAATATTGTACAAGAAAGCCACATGCTAAGGAGTGCAGACTACGTGACTTCAATGGCATGCATTCCTAAAACAGACACAGCTATTCTGTTCAGAGTTGTACGTTTAGTGGTAACTTTAGGATGTAAAGATTTTTTAAATAATTAAAATATTTACCCATTAATGCAACTAAAAGTATTTCTTCGGCATTGAAATTAACTATGTTATAAGTAAAAGTCAGCTATGCAATTTTAATTAAGAACTATAGTGGGGAGTATGCAAAAAAATAACAATGAGGAATATATAAAATTTCATGCAGTGACCTCAATATTCATGAGCATATGAAAGAAATATCCTATAATTTTCAAATATGGAGAGGATACCAAGAAGAACAAAAATATTTAAAGAAAGAAATAGAGTTAGTAAAGCTGCTTTCAAAATATGCATCAGACTCACATATCTTCTCTTCTGTATTACTTTTCAGCTCATCTCTGCCCTCAGCTACTTAAGTGTCATAGAATATTTTCTAAGGAGTCTACTTTCCACACACTTCTTTGCTCTTTAAATGTCTGTTTATACTCTTTTAACGAATAGTTAAAGGGATTCTGTGGGGGAAGAAATGATAAAGTGTATGAATGCTTTAACATGATTTATAAATATGAAATACCAACAAACTGTTCTGTCCTGGCAGGCTACTAGAGAATTTTATTTTGTAATAGCTGCAAAAATGGTAACACTAAAAAATATTCTGAGAAAATGAAATAAAGGTCAAATACGAAGTTTAAATTGCCATGTCTACTTATTCTGTATACATAAGCATGGAATTCAGGAAGTATTTGGTGTACAAAAAGACACATCTGCTTAATATTATGTGGTGCTGTCCTTTGATTAAACACTTCTCTACACATTTGATGAAGAACATAGGGAATCTGTATTACTTAAGTGTCTTTCATTTGTCCTGTACTGCAGGCTGATTCCTGCTAAGAAGATTAGCTTTGCATGATTGGGTTGACTTCCATAGTGGGAGTCATAAATCCATCAAAACACATAAAAGAGACTGATGGCATCCTAATTAAAGCTGAATTTATAGGTGAGAGAGTCTTCTCAGGGAAATTCTTTGTGAAGAAATAGAATAAGAAATGCTTATTATTTATCTATTAAGAAGTTGTTAAGTTTATTTTGAAGCCATAAAATGAAGATATAAAACACATGCATATACTTATGATATTAACTCTTTCACAAGCTGGTAGCAATGCTATGGCATGCAGTGTAAAACTTGCTTATAAAAATGTTAGCACAAAGGTGATCCAAATGATAAGTGGAAAGTCTTATGACAGACTGAAAACAAATGTCAAATAAGATGCCTGAAGACTGTCTTGATCAGGGAAGCTCTTTTTCAAAGAATAAAATATTTGTTTTTAACAGAGATGAGGGTAGGATACCCAGTGATATGTTTTTGACCTCTTGCTTCATTACTTTTATTACCAGAAATATTCTGAAATAGACTTGTTTTGATTTCATTATTTCTTGAAGTCTAATATAATGCATAACAATCAAAATAATTAAAAATAAAGGCTAAAAAACTAAGTTTTATATAGGTAAATGTTGGATATAATATCCTACACCTAAGATTAAATATCAAGTTGACACATGTGTACCTAACCAACATTGAAATCTGTAAGAGTCATAGAATGGAAACCTTAGAAATGGACATGTATTTCTAAGCTCTGAAATAAAAAGATGTAAAAATACCCACAGGTGTATGTGTGTGTGTGTGTGTGTGTGTGTGTGTGTATAATCTGTTTATACTCTTTAACCAATTTGTAGTGACTGTCATCAAACACAGTCTATATTCTTCTACCAAAAATTGACGATACAGAGATATACTTAAACATAGGAAGAAAAGTTTGGCTCAAATTAGTACTGTAGAAAATAATTATATTAAACTGGTCCTCCAGTTTAACTATTTAATCTTAAATGTTTTGGAAAACATATCTTGAATTAAATTGTTAATCCAGGATAGGGCACCCAAATGCAATTTCCTTAAGTATGGATTTCCTAATATTATTAGAATAGACAAGGTCATGGGTAACTAAAATTGAAGAGAAATTTCCAGGATGTCTATTTTCAGAATTTCTAGTATGTCATTCTTTTACTTAAAATATCTATTTTATAACACAATATTTTAATTACTTGTTACAGAATTGTTATTTTATTTGAAAAAGTGTTGAAATATTTATACAAATTTTACTATTGTATATCTGTAGATTTTTCTTTTTTACGTTTTTGAAATTAATTTTGTAAAAGTCACTCAATTTAGCAATGCCTTTAAAATAAATATCAACTTATTTGGCAAGGGAATATAGTAACATGTTCAAAAAATAATTGTGTTTCTATGTAAACTCAGGACAATCGAGTCATCAGATTGAATTTCCTAAATGCATACAATTTTTGTTTGTCAGTTTTATCTTTATAAAACTGGCGGTATATCAACAACACTAATGCAATAGTTCTCTCTCTCCCTTCTTTCCACCATGAGAAGCCATAAGAAGGAGGCCACCGGCCAATCAGAAGAGAGCTCTCACCAGACACCTGATCTGCCTATGCTTTCATCTTGGAGTTCCCATCCTCAAGAATTGTGAGAAATAAATGCTGTTGAGCAAAAATAAATACGTTTTTGAAATGCTGTCAAATTGTGTGTGAGCAAGCCTACCACAAATGTTTGGGAAGGGTGGTTGGCAGGGACCGGGGGCAGGAGGAAATGCAGAGTTACCATAAATGGCTGCAGAGGTTCAGTTCTGCAGGACGAGAAGGATTCTGGAGATGGATGGTGATGGCGGTCACACAACAATGGGAATGCGTTGAATATTATTGAACTTCACATTTAAAATGGTTAAGTTGGTAACTTTTGTTATGCATATTTTACCACAATTTTTAAACAGTGCATTTATATTAGATACATTTTTTGGTTTGCTTTTTAGTTACTGTGTTAAAATAATTCAGGTTGCTCATTTTCATTTTTATAAATTAAATAACAAATTAATTGGATAATCTGAAAACATCAGTGGCAGCCTTGAAATAAATAAAAATAATGTGATATTAAATTAAAAATGATTTGAATCCCATACACCCATTTGAATTAGTTATCTGCTTCTTCATGTTTGATGCCAGATAGTTTATAGTGAGTACAGTTAATTAAAGAACATAGTGTCCTACACTGAACATTTTCTACATTTTGTGGTGCTTTAAACTCTAAAGGAAAAATGTATATATTCATGCTTAAGAAAGCCTATGCAAGTCGTTTGCTCCCCTGAGAGAATACTGATTATTTGAGAGAGATACATATGTTCAATTTTACTTTAAATTAAGGTGCTTCTATCAACTTCAACACATATTTGGGAAAACAGAAATTATATGTAAATTATATATATTAAAGAAGACTAATTAAATCTGTTAGTGGTAAAATCAGTGGTTTTATTACTGTGAATCTGACCAACACAGCTTCTTGGTAAGTAGAACATTGTAGTTACATTAAAGAAACAAACACATCCTTTGCTTATCTATTTCTAAAACTGAACTTGAATTTTCATTTTCATATTTGAACATAAGATATGACCCATAAGTATTTTGCAATTTAGAGGGCTAATTTGTTTTTCAAAGAAACCATGAATATTTTAATCTTGATCATACCAGCAACTCTCATGATAAATCACGTTTAGTGAAACTGATTCATATTTATTTAAATGTGTTCTTAGCATTAACTGGCATTGAGTATACATGTGTATGTATGCCTGTGGTCTGTATGTATGTGCTTGTTGAGGGCAATCCCTCTCTATAGAAGAGAACATCATATTTTTGATTAAACACATACTCATCATAAGTCTATGCATAATCTGCTGTATTGGTTGAGGTATTTTAATGATGTAGCAAGAATCTTGAAAACCATCCACATCTACACCCACACCAGCACCCACAACCACAAAAGAGCTGAGTCCATAGAGTGTATTCTAGAATAACAACAACTTAAATTAAAAAAAAAAAAAGAAATTCAGATTATGGTACATGACTGCATCATCACCAGATCTTTCTTTCTATTATTCATTCATTTATTCAATTTGATTTGATAGTTATTAATACTAGTTTGATCATTATTTATTCTTACACATCTCTTCTCTAATATAAAATTCCAGAAAAGTATTAAATATAGTGAAATATATGAAAGTGTAAACGACACATTTCATTCTTATTGATGCTTATTGGTGTAATAAGATCTCAATATAATCAATTGAAACAAACTCTTCAATTTTCTGTACTTATTATTTCTGAATCTTTTTCTATACTTATTATTTCTGAGGATAAAATTCTTAACTGACTTCAAATTTTGCCATTTTTGACACCAAGGGTTTTAATACAGTTTTCTTTAATGTTTTTTTCTACAGACCATTCTGAATACCTAGCTTTCAATTTTTGCTCTTGGATTTTCAGAAGCATGTTCTTGGGGAAAGACATTTGTATTAATCTACAGCTACTGTCACAAGTAATTTTATAGTGATGTCAGTGTACTTCCAGTTACTGCTTTCCAAATAACTAAAAAAAAAATCACTTCAGCATTGAACCATAAAAGGAAGGTAATAAAATTATTAGTACAGCTACAAGAAACACTCCATAATTTTTAGCTATGTGAAAAAAAAGAAGTATACAGTATGGGATGAACATAGGCTTACAATTGTTTGTAAGGAAATAAGACAGTAATTAATAAATAATAACATAAGAAAACTGTGTTTCATGTACTAACAACTGTAAATCTACTTTTGTCACTCTCTGTATATATAAATGTGAAAATATGTTTTTATAGGTAAGGTCTTAAAATCTATGAGGATGTTACCGAACGACAAGGGGCCAAGGGGGCCAAGGGCAATATACTATTACTGGAAAGGAACCCCCCAGGTTCATTATGTCTGCCACCAGAGGAAAGACATCTCTCAATGCCAAAGATTCATGGAAAGCAAAGGAAATATTTATTTAATGCTACACAAACTTAAAGTAGTGACCTAATGTCTTCATCAAAATCCCAAAGTCCCTTAAAACACCCAAAAACACACACAGTCCTTCCTTCCCCCTTTGCCCAGTCTGGGGTACCGTATCTCAGGAAAAGAAATAGAAGTCCATGGCTCAGGCAGCCCCTGGTTCTTCCCAGTAATCCATCTCAGCTGGTAGGCCTCCCTCAGTTCCTGGCACCATCAGCTGTGTCACTGGGATCTCTGCTAAAGCCGAGTGGTGGTTCCCCCTTCTAAAGCTGCGGGGGGTCCCCACTCTGGCAAAGCCTCGAGGTTCTCTCTTCTATTGCCACAGCCAAGTGGTCCTCTCTGCACAATGACTGCGGGAGTCCCCACTCAGCCAAAACCATGTGGGTTCTCCACTCTGTCAAAGCTGAGTGGCGGTTCTCTGCTGAAGCTGCATGGTGATTCTCTCTTGCAGGGCTGAGGGAGTCCCCATTCTGCTAAAAACTGAGTGGTTCTCCCCTCAATGGCTGCTGCGTCTGGGTTTAAATCCCCATGCCAATCTTCCTCTGCAGCCCCATTTCCGGCTCCTCCTACAATCAGTTACACCTGCCAGCACTCACATCCTTCCAGTTTTACTGGGCTGCCATAGTGGGTCGGGGCAGGCATGACCCCATATCATGGAGCCAGTCTTCTCCAAGCTCTCATGCAGGCACTGTAACTCCAGGGACCTGCCCCCCAGTTATGTCTTGGTGGGGAAGTTGCTTCCATCCCCCTGGCTCAGAGCATGGCCACAGCTATTTAACATATCTATACAACCAGTTAAAGGTTATAGATATGCTAAATGACCACACCAGAGGTTAGCTGCAAAGCTGTTGCTGTGCAAAACAGCTCTCAAAGGCCCGGCTCCATGTGTCCCTTCCCCCAACCCACACCTGTGCAGTGGGGGATGAGGACATCCTAATATTTCCTGAACACCTTGAGTTCTGGACCCCATTCCAAAACCCTATTTGGGGTCCCCCTCTTGGCTGCACCCTGTTACAAGGAGAAGAATAGGCTGATGTCTAGCTGTAGAACTAATATGAATTCCCTAATACTGTTATACTTTTCTTCAATTGTCCTTGTTCTGCTAACCTGGTTTTGTCCGTGTCTGTCTGCCTACATTTATCTACTAATGTCTGCCTATTATGTATCTATCAATCTATCTGTCATCTATCTAATCTTTATTATTCTTAAAATAACAGGTAGTATAGAGAAGTTTTTAAATAAAAAAAAATGAAGGGTTAAGCTCTAAATCTAAATATTAGCTTTGTCAGTTTCAAACTATGTGAATTGAAACTATGTGAAATTGAGCAGGTCACATCAACTTTCATGAATCAGTTTCCTTGTATCGCTATAATTTCAAAGGACATTGTAACAGTGTTTGTCCTATGTGGTTTGAGAGAGGCTGTTAGACACTATTTCATATAAAACACCAGCATAAGAGTGATACTAGGCATTTAGTTTGTTTAATATGCCAAAGCTTCTTTTAAGTACTTTACCTGGTTTATTTTATTTTCACAATTGCACTGGCATTTACAAAGAATAATGAAGGTACGTGAATTTTACAAGATCACACAACTAAGTAGATTTGAGTTTTAAAACCAGGCAGTCTGACTTGAAAGGCAGGGCTCTTAGCATTCTTTCTACAAAGAACCGCAATGTCAATTTCCAAACCTTCAGTAAAATCACAACAGTAATGTCGAGTAATTCTGTATTCTTGAACTAATGTGGCATATGTCATGGTTCTAACTTGGCCGGAGTGTCCCCTCTGCTCTTCACTGTCATATCGTCTTCCCAGTCTTTGCCCAGTAAACAGAAGATCTGCTGCATCCAGCGTCCAAGAGGACTTTGCTCATTGAGTTATTCTTTGAAACTACTAAAATAGTCTTCCTCATCCTGAAGCTGTGTGAAGAAGAAATCTAAAGATCATTGGCCAAGGAGAAATAGCTCCTGCTCCAAGGCAGAGCTGGACTCTGACTGCCCTTTGTATAGTGGCAGGTCAATTTCTGATAAATCTTTTAACATTATCCTTGGGGCAGTATATCTGTTCAGTGTAGCTCGTTGCCCTCCTAACAGAGATACAGAAACCTTGCCTACAGTGCAGATGGCAAAAATTAGTCAAGTTCAAATGTACTGACTTTCAGCTATTTTGCAACTGTATTTTTCTCATTAGCCAGTACTTTCAGGGCAATATTGATTTTTAATGATAGCCATTTGTCTGGGTTATCATATTTTCTTTTTTTACATTTTTGCTTGGCATACATTTTCTCAGTGATATTTTTAAATTGCAAACATGCTTCTCATTCTCATTTGTCAGAAACATTACTTCACTGCTTTTATGGAAAGAAGATAAGGTATGAACATCATCACATATTAGCACATGTATGGAACTGCAACTGTTTAAAATTCAAAGCTAACTCTTACAACTACACACCCTTCAAATCTACATGATTAATCAGAGCTACTTAAATCTTCTCGAATGGATCCTTTCCCCTTATTTTAATTTGCTCATATATTCCTCTCCACCTTGTATTACTATTTCTCCATCTTTGCTTATTAACTTCTTATTATTTAGAACACTTTAGGTAACCTACTTATTGTTGTCTGTTTATATTTGAAATTTAAATTCTTTTTAACATTTGTATAAAAGTTTAAATAAGACACTGGGAATAATTTTATATTTGCAGAAAATATGTTTCATCAGTTGCACTTTGCCTGTATCTTTATTTTTCATTAAATAATTGTGGTTAATTTTAAGAAATCAAAGTTTAGAATGATGTCATTTTGATTTCCAACTTACAAATGTGATAGTAAAACATGGAGAATGACTTTGACATTTAGTTATAATTTTTAGTGATTTGAAAATGTAGCATTTGTTTTCTTTTTTTTTACGATTTTATTATTTATTTTAGACAGAAAGGATGGGAGGGAGAAAGAGGAGAGAAATATCAATGTGTGGTTGCCTCTTGCACGCCACTTACTGGGGACCTGGTCTGCCACCCAGGCATGTGCCATGACTGGGAATTGAACCAGCGATCCTTTGGTTTATAGGCCGTCACTCAATCCACTAAGCCAGCCAGGGCTGTTTCTCTATAATTTTAATGTGGTTACACATTATATAAAAGTTCATTTCTAAAGGAGTGATACGAAAGGTAATTGTTTTCTATTTTTTTTCCAATGGCCACTAATATCCCACACTAATATTTGTATTACTCTGTATCACCCTTGCATAGCACATATTCTTCATAATGTATTTTAGCTTTAACTTCTATAATTATTCTTAGATCTAATATTTATTGAGTCACATATGAGGTATATTCAGTAGAGAGAGTGCACTTAATAATAATTATATTGTGTAGTTGTTGGTGGTTTTACTGTTTTTAAAATATTTCACATCATTTTACTTATTTCTACCAAGAGTCCTATCAGGTGACAGAAATACTTAACCCTACTCATTACTACCTCCAACTGACACGCACTGAGTTAATTTACCTCCTTTAAATCTAAAATTTTGTATGTTGTATACCATAGCCTTCAGAGGGGCCTAGTTATCCCTCTATGTGCTTTTCCTGCAGCCTAATAATAAGAGACAGGTGAATAGATTGATCTCATAAAAATTTATATTGTTTTCACTAGCAAAACGTTAATTCAACAAATAAGAAAATTCTTAAGCTTAAATTTCTTGGTGGTTGTAGTGAAATCCTTACATGCACACTGAAACATTTGTTATTAGTTTGGAATAAAGTAAATAGAATGTTACTTTTATTCCACAGAAGGACGTTAAGTACATGGATGTCCACACACATCATGTGATTAATAATGTTGATTTAGAACGCATTTGTTAACCTATTTTGATAAGCCTTTTGTTGCTATGGAGCAGAAAGAATAACATTAAATAGAGCAAGCTTTTCCAATTTGCCTTAATTATGGTAAAACACAACTTTAATTTGGTCTCACTACATTAATTATCTTCTTTTATAAATTTTAATTTTCGGTAAAAATGTTCACTTTTGTATTTTCTTTTGAAAAAGAGTCTTACTTTTCTTAATATTTCCATTTCCACCTAAATAATTACATGTTGTTAAAAAGGAATAACTAATATGTGTTTTTATATTTTTCTAGTAAATGCTTTGTATTTAACTCTATCAAGGTCTTGGAAAATGTCAACTATTACCTTTACTATTATTGTTAATAGATGTTCAGACTGCTGAAGTATAACATTTATGAAAACATTGCATTACGTTTTATCTTCTACAGGTTCTTTATCCTACAATTAAATTATTTCTAAAGACAAAAGTACAAAGTAAACCTGTCTTCCAATATCCAGATGAAACATTTCAAATATTCTTTGTCAATTGAGAAATAAAAGGACCTTAAAATGTATGAAGCACTGGAAGCATTACTTTCTAGTCCTATTAGACTGTTTTCTCTTGGCATTCAGTTCGTTAATTATCCCTTTCGCAACATTGAGCATTGCACTTAAAGGGTTTAAAAGAATCGCCTATGAACACCTAATCAAACACTTCTATGATGTTAGCCTCTTTCTCAGAGAAGGAAAATGTATTAGTTCATTCCATTTAAAAAAGCACTTGCTGTTAGAGTATTTTTCTCTCATAGTTAATTTCCATCCATTCTTCTATTGTCATAGCCTTGCTGCATCGCGGTTCACTAGAAGAACTAGAAAACAGCTGACTTGGATGATGCTACCTTTTAGTAACCTTGTATGTGTAAGGAAACATTGACCACAGCACCATAATAGCTCTCTCCTTTGCAGACTTAATAGTACTATTGTTTTTCCCTAAAAGAACCTTTTAAATCTTATTGCTTATCTACTGACACATTCCAAACCCATCTGGAAATTGTGATAACATAATGCACTAGGGCTCTGGGAATTTAAAAAAAGATTTTTAAGCCAGGCTTTTGCACATAGAAGCGATGCAGCAAACGAAAGCTACAAACCACACACACCTTCAGTCTTTAGTAGTGCCCAGGAACTCTATTAGAATAGAATTAAAGGTTAGGAATGAGGTTTGATTATATCAAGCAACACCTCTCTGGCCTTAATCAGAGGCAGACATTTCCTGTAGGCCTCAAATATAGTTTGTGGTTAAATTTAAAATGTATCCATCCAGATGAGGCTCGAGCTACTTGGGTCTTGCTCCTAGAATCAGTGGTTAGCTTAGTGAGACCTCCACAGTATTACTGGTATATCTCACTGCACTTGACCCATATAACTCACTCTGCATGAGCCCCTGATCCTCTTCCCCATCAGCTCCTCAGTTGTCCTGGCTGGACTTGACCTTTGCCATAGCTATTTAGAATTTTCACCTGTTTGTTCCTTTTCTTTATGTTTATTCAGGTCTTGATCATTACTTACCAAAAGTCTGGTAGCAGACAATAATAGATGTGGAAAGATACAAAACATCCTCATGAAGAATTAGTTGTGTGTTCAAAACTAATAAAAAAATACCTGAGACAAGCAGACCAGTGCACCGATGGCAGAGGCTCCAGAGAGGAGAGCTGACATACTTAAGCCAATCTTAATTACCAATAGTGGTTTCACCAGAATTAGAAAGCCATCCCATTGACATTTCCTCCCCCCAACAGTTCTTCTTCCTCCTATTTGAGGAATTAAATAAACACTAACACTGTGACATGAGTGGTGCCCTAGAAAACACTAGTTCCTTTGTTAACCTACTATTCACTTTGATTCATCTGAGTGGTGCTAACCAGTTGCCACTTACACATGAGCGCAAGGTCAAATGTTCACAAGTCAGGGACCGTACACGTGCCAGAAACCAAAGCACAACAAAGGTTTCAATGATTACCTGAGCAAGTCAGATAAAAGAAAATAGACATCAGTAAAAGAAGACCTCAAAATTGATAAAACTTCTTTCTTAAAAAGTAAATTTACTTTTTGCTGAAATATGATGAAAATCAGTGGGTAAAATTAGTAAGTTGAAATAAAACAGCACAACAGATGATTCACCCTGAGGGGCAGAGTGTTGGTCTAAGGGTGATAGTTAATGTTACATTTTCTTCTTTGATAACATTTTACCTCCTAGATCAGCTTTTCTATAATGGCATCAAATGATTTCTAATACTTTAATCATAGACAAAACATTGCTTATGGTTTATAAACATTTTCCACTTGTAAACATATATCTAGGGCACTTAAATTCATTTGTTGTAAACACAGTTCATATATCTTATTCATTTACACATTCATCTGTTTATTTGATAATTATTTTTATAACCATGTACTATGTAGGAATGACTTGAAAAATAAAAATAAGACACAACATCTTGTGTCTTATAATAGATACAGATGGATAGATAGAGAGGTAGATAGTTAGCTAATTAAAAACTGGTGGATAGACAATAGTGTATGATGCCATTTAACATACGCACAGATATAAGTATCAATAGCAAATCCCTATAACAAAGAAAATGGGAAATCTATTATAGTAGTCATCCTATTTGCATAAGATCCAACTCAGACATACATTTAATAATATTGAATGTCAACATTTATGGTTAAATTGAAGTAACATTTATGGTTAAGTTATAGAAGTCCATGGATTACTTTCACTCTTTCACAAAAAAAAAACCTTTACAGAAACTATGAAATATCTCTATATGAAAAAAAGAAATCATACTTTTGCTTAAAACCATAATAAGGAACTATAAACATAAACAAATTAAAAGAAGGAAAGTCTACCAGGAGATGCTCTATGTAGGTGATTGAGGGATAAGGGGCAATTTTATACAAGGGTCCAGTTGCTGAGTTTGAGGTCAGAACATACATGGGAGCCATGCAACCTAAGAAAGACAGGATTTGGACAAAATGGCCACATTTTGGCTGACTTTTGGCTGGTGTGTTGGATTGTGATCTGAAAGAACCCCAAATACAGAGTTAATCTTCTTAACGAGTAATTCTCTTTCAGGGGACTTTATGAATAAGCAGAAGGGAGATTTGGATTGAAAAATTAAGAGTAATCATGGGGTCTCGTAGTTTGGCACTATCAAAATCTCATGATCTTGGCATCTCCTGGAGTCACAATATCTCAAACTTAATCTTCTTGAAATTGATTGTTCCAAAATATGATGATTTATAATTTTATAGCCTTGCAATCTTGAACACTCACATTCTCACATTGTGACACTATCAATACATTGTAACATTGGTGATTCCAAAGTAATCAAAATAGCCACTCACAAAATCCATTTAGGATGCAATTAAAGAACACAAGTCAATTTAAGGCTAAATAGTATACAAAGACAATGGATGACAAGGAAGGGAGAAGTTGTGAACCCAAAATATTTATCCAAGAAACATAGTTGATAATGAACATTTCTCAAAAATGTTAAATAAACAGCTTTTCAGGTGAAAAGCTGAAATAATTTGTTACCAGGATGCCCACAGTATAAGAAAAGCTGAAGGAAGATTTCTAGACTAAGGCAATACACCAGAAAGTGCACAACAGAATGAGTACCAAAAAGGAGTTAATGTAGTGGTCCAAATAAAAGCTCATTTTATCATTCACCTATCATCATCTTTCTATTATCTTTCTATCACCTTTCTATGTTTATTTCAAGAAAAGGATTGTTGGTGGTTTAAAGCAAGACTCTAGCAAAATCCTATAAAGTTTATAACATGTAGAATTAAACTATATGACAGCAGAATAATAAAATGTGAGTATAGCACTCACCTTGTTTATGAAGTACCATAAGAATATTTTAAAGTGCACATTGATTGCTTAAAGGTGAATATTGTAATCACAAAAGAATCTGCCCAAACACACACATACATACTATAAAGCATGCATATATAGTTCTATATTTTGGAGACAGATATGTCCTATAAGAGTGAGTAATGTTCATATCTTCTAAACCTGAGCACTCAACTGATCTGAGATAATGACGCCTCAACAGCAATGAACGCATCTGTGCAATTGTAAATATTCTTATTCACTTAAGAAAAAAATCTCCTTGGAATAATGGCTGATTGTAGTTTAAGGACAGCAAAAATATAAGTTGAACTTGAATATATTGCTTTGTTAGAAAGCAAAAAACTGCTCGGCTATGATTGAGATGTGTCAAAAGAATAAAGATATTCTGTGGAGCCCCCCTTGACTATGCCAGAAAGTATTTTAACATGAACAAAGTGAACCCAGTAGATTATAATTCACTGGATAGAAAGGTATTAGTCCATAAATAAAGAAAGAAAGAAAGAAAGAAAGAATACATTTACCTGGCTTCCAAGTATTTCACGCTTAGTTTATATTAATATAAAATAGAAGACAGTAACATTATTAGGCAGAAATTTTGCAGAAAATAAACAATTTATCAAAATAAAAATAACCCCCATACAGTCATTTTCACCCAGTGGTAATTGTGCTTTCCTGAGTTATTGGCTTCTAGGGCAGAGGAGAAAGATGTTGCCAACACACAATGCATAGGAACACTCCACACAACAGAGAATATCTGGCCCAGAAGAGCGTTAGAAGAGAAGATAGGAAACGATAATAAATTTAGTATGGAGGTGGGGAGAGGAGGGTAGGTAATAGGTTTTTTAAAAATATTTTATTTATTTATTTTGAGAGAGAGAGAGAGCGAGAGAGAGAGAGCGAGAGAGAGAGGCATCAATGTGCGGTTGCTGGGGGTTATGGCCTGCAACCCAGGAATGTACCCTGGCTGGGAATCGAACCTGGGACACTTTGGTTCCCAGCCCATGCTCAATCCACTGAGCTACACCAGCCAGGGTGGTAATAGGGTTTTTGAGCATGGGTGAAAGAAATAAAATATCAGTAACAGAACAGTACACAATCCTAATCATAGGATAATAAAGGTTGCACTTAGTGACAGAGGGTTAGAGAAGAAAGGATGTATTTGAGATGAAACCTGCAGGATTTAAAAACTGATCCACGAGGGAGTAACGGAAATGAACGAATCCATGGTCTTCAAGGGCTTCAGGTGGAAAGTGACTGATTATGTCCCAGATGGACGACTGATTTTCAGAAAGGAGAGCGATCCTGGCAGGAGGCGTGAAAAGCTCAGTTTGGGCCATATTTGACTTGGGTTACATGTGGGATGAGAATTTTAAAATGCATAGTGTTTTAATATACATCTCTTTGGATCTGAGAGGGCCTTAGAATTTGGATATTATCAGAAAACTTGCATAATTATATGGGGAAGCACCTAAACAGCCAAGATCACAGAAGAAAATGATAGTTATAAGCAAGAAGAGGACAGAAAGTAGCAAAATGCTTTCCCCAAACTCAACCTGATTATAATTTTCAACCAAATATGTCATCATCTATCTTAATAGATATGGGTGTGAGAAGGTAGAGAAGCAAAACTTGGAAACAATGCTCATTCTAGCAATGACTACATTTAGAAAAGGATTTCTAAATGTTTTCAATCATAAATATACTTAAGCACGATATCTGTGTGAAGGTAATAAATAGAGATGATTATTTCTTTATGTAATATATCCATAAATGAAATATTCACACACAATAAATAAAAATCACTTGAATGTCTTGGGGATAGTTTTCTGTTCTCTCTTTTGTAATTAGATATGCAAAACGTGTTTTTCTGGGTCTCTGGGATTCTTTACTCTATGCCTTTTTGTGACATTTTGAAAATAGTATACCAAACAGAAAAGGCATGATCTGCCCTTTAGAAAACAATGGCACAAAATGCGTATGTTTTCAAGGCTGAACAAATGATTTGAAATGGATGAAATCTGTTCCAAACAAAGTGAATACATCATGAGTCACAAAACAGTAATTTAATTAGCTTTGCGATGATTTGTTTTTGAGGATTTTTTAATAAGTGCTATTTTTTCCTAAAATATGTAATTTTAAAATACCAGTTTCTTGAGTAGTCTGTGCATTACCTGGAGCTAATTCAGGATGTTATTTTTATTGCAAAGAGTCAGAGCATATGACAGGCCTCTCCAATGGAAAAACAATTTTAACAAAACTTTCCTTTTATAATTTGAAAGAAAGAATTTATTAATAAGTATGTGACAGTTCAGAGAGCAGAGATGTTCACAAGGAACATTTCTGGATTTAGAGTTAACCACCGGGTTTATTTTGACCTTATCTGTCTTCTGCTCAATGTAGGTCTGGGTGTTAAGCATTTCATAGGCTTACAAACTGGAACATAAATGTTGTATTAGGATAAAGTAAGATAATGTATGTGAAACACTTGGATATAGATGTTATTTTTGTTATTGTCACAGCTTTGACATTTTGGAAAACCATCAGCCTGGCTTGTGTGAATACCAATTACAATGATATTTGGCTTAATCTCTTACCTGCTCAGTTGAAATGTTCACACTGTAATCTGATTCACTTCATGATGATTTTTTAACATAAATTGTAATTTTAGATATGAAGGTACTTGAAGTCAAAATATATTAGCACTTGACACATACTATATTTTTGTGCATATCGAAGAACCTTGACATTGGATTATTTGTGTGTGCCTGTGTTCTAAAGGTAATGAAACCAAATACTTGTGGAATATCTTATAGTCTAACTCAAAACAACTTTAGAATATAAGCCATTATTTAGTCATAGCACACTTTAAGTGTCTAGAATTAGTAGGCTGTTGTTATTTATTTTGAGAACAAATGTCACGATCATGATTCGTAGGTTGTAAGCTATTTGTCTCTTGTTGAGGGTATCTGACCATACAAATATCAATGACCTCTCACTACCATATATACATGCCTTCTTTGCCATACCTGCATAATTCTGTTTTTCTCTAGGCTACATTTTTAACATATTATTTAATATAAATTTTACTCTGTTATATAACTTAAATTATATATTAAACTGTTTCCTAACCATATTCCAGAATAGAGAACTGGGATGTATCCTCAAAACTTTTACAATAAAAAACTTTATATTATTTAATTGGATTTTAAATGAAATGACATTGATTCATATATTATTATTTCTCTGTACATTATTATGTTAGCTCTTGCTGCATAAATATGCTCAAATTTTGGAGAATTACACTAAAATGGTGTTAGTAATTAATATTTTATAAAGTTTATCATTTATCCTATGCTTTTAAATGTCTGAGTAAAATTCTCAAAATCAGTTTTAAAATATATGTTATATACCAGATGCTATGATTAATTTATTTCATATAAACTTTGTTTTACAGATTGCTTGCTAAAGCATTACTGTTCTGTATTATAAATTGGTCTTGAAACACTAAGTGATTGGGATACTTGGATAACAATTTACAAACTATAGGTGGAAGATTTAAGGTAGGTAATTCTGATTCAGTGAATGTTCAAGAAGTAATACCATAGAAATAGTATTGTAACTCCACAATGCTACATTCTACCGACTTTAAAAAATCATATGGTTTTGTGAGATAAATATCAATTTTAAATGCACCAACACTTAACAGAATTTAAAATAGAATGTGAGCACCACCAGAGGATTGTTTCACAATGAAAACCAAGTAGCTGTACTACTCTTAACATTCCTAATTTACATTTCATTAAGAAGACACGATCTATGATTATAATTACGCGCTTGAATCCAAAAAAACAGTCAAGATGTGTGATTTGGTGAAAGCCATTCGAAAACTTTTCTTCCAAAAGTAACATTTATTTCATCAAGGGGTTATGTAGGTACTTATTATCAGACACAATAATTTCTTTAACCAGTTCATGCTCATCCTCAGAATTTTTTATCCAAATTTTTAAAAAAATATTTTATTTATTTTTTAGAGAGAGGGGAGGGAGAAGAGAGAGAGAGAAAGAGAGAAACACCAATATGCGGTTCCCTCTCAAGTGCCCCCAATTGGGGACCTGGCTCACAATCCAGGTATGTGTCTTGACTGGGAATTGAACCAGTGACTGGTTTGCAGGCCGGCACTCAATCCACTGAGCCACACCAGCTAGGGCTCATCCTCAGAATTTTAACAATAAGCTTGGATGTCAATTTCTTAATATTTCAGGTTAGCACATATATATTCACTTTGACTATGAAAGATAAGGAAGCAATTGACTTAAATCTCCATTGTTTCTCTCCTCCTTCCATTCCAAAGTTTGATGTTTATATAATTATGGGTAGTTTTCAGCTACATGCCTTTATTATCCATAGCACAATTTTATACAAAATTTGTATTTATTAATAAATCTTAGATAATGAAAAAAGTTGAAAGAAATTAGCACCCTTTCCCTCATGTGGTCATTCTTTCTTTTCTCTTTTGGTATGATATTTTTATATTTATAAATAGTTATATTCTTTTCTATAGCAATAACCATGTTCTGGGTCTTGGCTATAGTTGATTCTAAAAATTAAATAATGAGACAAAGAAATATAAAACAATTACATTTACTTACATTATCATAACAGTGTATGTATAATTCACTACATAATTAAAGGTAAATTAGTCTACTATTGCATGCATGGACAACTCAAATGAAATGTCCTTAGCATGACAATGATGATGGTCAGATTCTAGTATTTTTTTTTTTTAAAGATTTTATTTATTTTTTATTTTTAGGGAGGGAACGGAGGGGGAGAGAGAGAGAGAGAGAGAGAGAGAGAGAGACATCAATGTGCGGTTGCTGGGGGTTATGGCCTGCAACCCAGGCATGTACCCTGGCTGGGAATCGAACCTGGGACACTTTGGTTCCCAGCCCGCGCTCAATCCACTGAGCTACGCCAGCCAGGGCTAGATTCTAGTATTTTTGAAGTAGTATACTTTCTGCCATTTTGTTTTCTTTCCCTTTTTTCCTTCTCAAGTATTATTTTTTTACTGTGTGATTTTTTTTTTCTTAGCACTCTAAAATTTTACAAAGGTGTGTATAGGCATGGGTTTATAATTTATCCACTTCAGTGCTTGTTAGACAACTACTATGCTCAAATCTAGGAAGGTTTCCTCAGTTATTTCTTCGATAATATTATTTTCTTCTAGTTTTTCAAGTTTTTATAGGACCCATATTACTTAGATAATTTCATGTCTTCATTTTTAAAAGATTTTATTTATCTATTTTTAGAGAGAGGGGAAGGGAGAGAGAGAGAGTGAAACATCAGTGTGTGGTTGCCTCTACAGCATCTCCCACTGGGGACCTGGCCAGCAACCCAGGCATGTGTCCTGGGAATTGAGCCAATGACCCTTTGGTTCACAGGCTGGAGCTCAATCCACTGAACCACACTAGCTGGGCTCATTTCTCTATTTTTTCGTATCTTTTCCCTTATGCTTGTAGTTTCTATGTCTGACCTCTACTCTAAATATTTCAACAATATTTTAATTTCTAAATTTTGTACATGCACATATTATATATGTGTATGTGTATCTGAATATTTTTAAGTGTTTAGTGTAGCATCCTTAATGTCTCTGGATCTAAAACATTTCAGCTCAAATTCTAGCTCTGCTTCTAACTATATGCATAGATTTGTACAAATTATTTGACTTATGTTTGTGCTTTGATGTCTCTATCTATAAAAGATAAAACAGTAACAATGTGACAAAAGTCTTAAATCACTTAGAATCATATCCTGGAAGGCATTCCTTGTGTACTTGAGATAAAATGTGTATTCTGCTGCTTTCGGAAGGAAAGTTCTGTATATCTCTGTTGGGTCCATCTAAAATAAATAATAGTGCAAGCCCAGTGTTTCCTCATTAATCTTCTGGCTGCATGTTCTATCTATAGTTGAAAGTGGGTATTGAAGTTCCCTACTAGTAGTATATTGGCATCTATTTCTCCCATTAGATGTGTTATTACTTGACAAATATATGTAGGTTCTCTAATATTGGGTGAATATATATTTTTAAAATTGCATTATGTTCATGGTAAATTGACCTTTTTACCATTACATAAAAACATCTTTATCTCGTTTCATTATTTTTACTTAAAATCTATTTTATCTGATACAAACATAGTTACCCATGCTCTTTTATTGGTTTTATTTGTATAAAATACCATGTTTTCATCCCTTCAATTTGAGCCTTTGTCCTTAATGTTGAAGTGAGACTCTGTAGGAAGGATGTTATTGGGTCTTATTATTTTGTCCACTAGATACTGTGTGCCTTTTGATTTCAGAAAATGATCTATTTATTTTTTAAATAATTATTGATAGGTAAGGACTACTGATGCCATCTCTTTTTGTTTTGGCTTTTTTTGTAACTCCTTTGTTCCATTCTTCCTCTCTTTTTTCTTTTCTTGCTTTCTTTCTTTATGATGATTGTCTGTAGAGGTTGGGCTTGAGCTCCTCCCTTTTATCTTTCATGTATCTACTACTGTTTTTGCTTTGTGGTTACCATAACAGTCTACTTTGAGCTGATAATAACTTTATTTATATGCAAAAACTATGCCCCTTTACTGTTTTTTCATATATTTTATAATTTTGATGTCACAATTTACCTCTTTTATATTGTGTATCCTTTACTAAATTATTAATGCTATTTTTTCTAATAATTTTGTCCTTTAAACATATACCTATTTTAAGTAATTCACATGCTACCATATTCTATGTTACATATCAATATATATTATGGTATTAGAGTATTTTGAATTTGAGTATATACTTACCCTTACCAGTGTGTGTTGTTTTCTTTTTTACATTTTTATGTTACTAATCAGTGTTACTTTTTTTCAGCCAGCAAACACCTTTTGTCATTTCTTATAAGAAGGTCTAGTGGTGATAGAATCCTTCAGCTTTGCTTGAGGAATTCTTTATTTCTCTTATTTTATAGAGGACAACTTTACCAGGTAAAATAGTTTTTATTGGCAGTTTTTTTTTTCTCTCAGCGAATTGAATATATCATCCTCCTCTCTTCTAGCCTACAGGGTTTCTGCTGAGAAACTGAATTATAGTCTTTCAGAGGCTTCTTTTCATGTGAGGCACTTTTTCTCTCTTGCTGCTTTCAAATTCTCTCTTTGTGTTTGATTTTTGACATGATGTTGTTTGCTGGAAGCTGGGTGAGCCAAATGGTAAGCACAGCAGGTAGCATTTGAGGTGAAAGCAGACCCAGATGACAGTCCGTTGGGTAACAGAGATCTAAGTTGACAACTGAAAGGAGTTTAGCTCTTCCAGCAACATGAACGATGTTAGAAGTGGATTTTTCTCCAGAGCTTCTAGATGAGAAATCAACCTAAGAAATACTTGGATTTCAGTCTATAATATCTTTCTGAATCCTAGACTAAAGCAGATAGACTTCAGAAAATAAGCAAAATGTGGAAGAAGTTTTGAGGAGCAAGATAAAAACAAACAAAAAGTATATAGAGGCTTCCTTGAAGATTAATGGAAATATTGGAATTTAAATTACTAACTGCTGAGATATTGACTAAATCAATGGCAAAAAAATTATAACTATATACACTCAGTTTAAACAACAGTTTAGGGGAAGATACAAGGATAGAGCGATGGTATTAATGGAGATCAATAAGTGATATTTGCAGGGAAGGAGAATAGATAAGTGTGTACAATTGATCTTAAGAACCATCAAAAGACAAAAATCATTAAATATAAATGTAATAATTTATTATTTTATAAGTGAAGTGAATGTGAGTGTTATTTGATAGTTTTGTGATGGTGAAAATGACTTTACTAAAAATAATTTACTAAAATTATTTTGTTCTTTATTTTGTTCTTTATCTAATAACAAATAATTGTTTGTTATTATTTTGTTTCTTTATTATAAAGAAATAATAAGTTATTTTCTTTTATTGCTTTGAAACTTCCAGTAAAAGAACAACATATTTAACAGGGTGAATCAATAACACATTCCACAATTATTATTAATAGTTCTTAGAAAACATTGTCACTGGGTAAAAGTTTTAAGAAGTCAAAGTTTATCTGTAGTGCACCAGAATGTTAATTTCTCTGTTTTAAATGCAAATTTTTCACTCAGAATCAATTTGGACTTTTTTCCTATTCTCTTGCATGGCCTATATATCCTATCTCCTCATAAAAATTCTGCTCAGAAATCTTTTCCTTGTTTAGTTATAAATTACTGTTATGATTCAAATAGCTGTAGTTCTCATGGGTTGTTGGATTTAAATTAGCATAAAATAATGATCAACAAGACAATAACTTTTAAGTTAGAAAAATGAAACAACAATTGTCAAAATTCAAGTGTCATGAAACTGTTTAGAAGAGATAGGAGTAAGAGCAAGGTGAAGTGAATTTCATTAATCAGAAAACCAGATCTGATAAGTGGTTGTATAATTGATTTACAAGCAATATATCTTTTAAAATGTTATAAACCTATTATTTTCTACATTTACTCAATTAATAAGTCATATAGTAGATTGAGTTATTATTGCTTGCTGGAATTTTGGTTAGAATTGCATTGAATATTGAGATCAGTTTACATAGACTTGACATCTTTGAAATATAGCCTTTTAACCCCCGGATGCCCTCATTTATTTAGGTCTTCTTAGACTCTCACATTATTGTTTGCATTTTCAGTGTACATGTTTAGTACATATTTCCTTAGATATATTTTTTGTGGTATTGGATGTTTATTTGGTATTAACTGATATCTTTTTATTTTTAGGTCTGTTTATGTTGCAAATACAAATACAGTTGATCTTTCATTTCTATATACAGGGTGGGCATAGTAAGTACGAAAAACTGAAAAGTTGTTTGTGTGGAAAATAATACAAGTTACAAATAATAATACAATAATAAACTGTGTTTCATGTACTCACAGCTGTAAACCTACTTTTGACCCACCCTGTGGTATATTAAGAAGAGAAGAACAAATCATAACCTCAATAAATTTTCCATAGTGTCCCCATTTATTTTTTCACTGTTTTATTCCTAACAGATCATTTTAGTTATTTTCATAAATGAATGTTAGTGCTGGCTTTATAGATGGAAGTTGTACCCCTATGCTATTTAAATAAATGCAAAATGACAAAACATTGAGATGTAAGAAATGTAAGTTTTGTTTAACCTTAGTAATAAAAGCATGGCATAGTGTTGATAGTGAATAGTAGCGCTAATGGGGAAAATATTCCACAAATGCTAAATAGGCTGAAAGCCAAGGTTTAACCCCAAAGCAATATCCCTCGTTTGTTGTCACCTAAAACTGATATTACAGGTGTCTTCCAACTATGTTTTCATTGTATAAATAAACACTTTGTGGGTTTCGTAAAGCTAATTAAAACTCAAACAGCAGAAGCAATACAAATAGTTTAGACTTTACCTGTCTCTCTAAATTAAAATTTTTCTTCATTTTAAGGTTGGACTTGAAGCAATTAAATATACAACATATATTTCTGTTATAAAATGAGAGAACCAGAAATTTCACTTTATAAAATAAATTCTTTCACCAGAGAGAGGAAAATATTTACTTTGGTAAACACTGGATATAGCCTCATCACAGTTTTTCTTTTAAGAAGTTATTTTCACTTAACTATAGGGGTATTTATATTACTGGCTTAAGATTATTTGGAGTTGTTTTATTTGTGTATGTTGATACATACGTGTTAAGAATACGGTAAGACCTTACTTAACTTCAAAAGGTCTTGGAAACTGCAAGGTTAAGTGCAATGATGTGTAACAAAACCAATTATACCATAGGCCAGCTGATATAAATGAGAGCTAAGTTCCTATGGCACGTGTCTGATGACAAAGACATTTCCAAATTTCTAAATAAAGACCCCAAACACTTCCACTACTGAATATTAAAATAAATGTGAGCTATACATGCATATAAGAAAGATAAATGAACATTTGGAAGAGAATCATTTTCCAACTCATTTATCATACTTCAGGGTCAGAGACAGCCAGAGCTTGTCTGGGCAATTCAGAGTGCAAGGTAAGAACCACCCTGAACAGGACACTCTTCCGCCACAGGGCACACTTACACACACCCACCCTCACACAGACTGGGACCATGCAGACAAGCCAGTTTACCTCATGGATGCATCTCTGGGATGTGGGAGGAAACTGGAGTACCTGGGAAAACCCATGCAGACTCAGGGAGAACATTCGACTCCACTCATACAGTGGCCCTGGCCAGAAATGGTATTTTTTTTCACTTAACATAGTCATGAAATGATATAAGATAAAACAACTTTAATCTGAGCATCCTGCTATATTACAATTTAGAATTAACAATGAATAAGTGTTTTTTTTCTATGTGTTCTGCTCATTTTTCAATTCCAAAATTATATAAGTACAAAAATATAACTCCCAATATTTTATTCCTAAAACTATAAATATAAGTACAAACATTCATAGCAAAATTGTTATATTTAGTGGACACAATTATTTTCAGCTTTTCTATATTGTCTGTTGTGCTGAAGAGTTTAAATGGCAACAATCTCTCATGACTTAATATTATAGAATGTAACATATGCCATTAACCCTGCAATAAAGAGAAAATGTGACAGACTCAGATTACTTGGGATATTTGCTTCTTTGTCTGTATAGATTAGTTAAGCCAATTTTGAGCAAGTGCACTTCAAATCTAGCAATGTTTCCATTGCTCATTAGCTCCCTGTGACCAGTGGCCACCATATGGGACAGCACAGCTATTGAGCAGGGGAGGTCATCAATAACTTCCCAGAGACGGAATGGAGCATGATGAACAAGCGTTGTTGTCACTGTCTCCAGCCAGTGAAACCACTACTGGTGTCAATCTGTCATAATTACCCAACATGCTGAGACATTTTGTGTTTTTCAAAATTAAAATAGCATCATATTTCCTGATTTAAACAACTGATAGCAAGGCAATGGAAAAGTCCAAACAATACAAAAATATGAAGAAAAAGCAAAAATAAGTGAATATCCATTAGCCAAATATAACTGTTTAAATATTATTAATGTTTTGGCCCATATCCTTTCCATTCATGTACTTAATCCCTAATAATATATGTAAAAATGCATTAATTTATGTATATTTACATCTCTTCACATTTTCTAAGTATAACTTCTGACATGGAGAACATTTCAAGTGATTTAAAATAAGTGCCATCAGTAATATAGACAAATGAGGTGATCTAATTTCATAAATCATTGCTCATTCCTTTAATTAGAAGAAAAAGTCATGGAAATAACAAGCATTTTAATCAAGGCAGTAAAGGAAATCTTGTCAATAAAACCCCGTAGAGTGGTTATTTTGCTTGGTGTTGTAATATTTGATCTTTCCCAAACCTGTCCCTATCCACATGCCATCCACCTTAGATTATTTTTTCCAAAAACTAATAGGAGTTAACTCTGTTACTATGCAGTCCCCAGGGGGCTGTACTCCCTCCCTTTCATTCTGTGTTATTGCATCCTCATGTGCATCTTGTTCAGGTATAAGAAGATTTAAAAAGAGGCTACATCAAAAGGAGCGGGTACACCCAACCTGTTACTTTTTTCATCAGTCTACTTCCATGACTTTTCTAAAGCATTTGCAAATCTGTGAGTTTGACAACAATTTGGGAAGGAATATTAATGATCTCATTTTGTACTTGACTGCAGTTCAAATGCAGATACAGGTTGAATTTAACAGGATGAGATGAAGTTTCCATTTTTCTGAAAAATATAAAACTGACAAGTATGAATTTCTTGTTCTATAGTGCTGCCACAGCTTTTCAACGAGTGTGTCACATTAATTAACGTGAAAAAAAAAACCCTGCACAACTTTAATGCATTTCCAACTTAGTGGATAAACACTAGAGTTAATGAGATCAAGGTATGCCTCCAACTCCATGCAAGAATGCTGTCATCACACCAGAGGAAAATACTGCCTACATGCAACATGTCATGTTCGGATTGATGACCACACACACACACGGGTGTCTTCGGTTTCTTCACATTGAGAAAGGGAATTGGTAAGAGAGCAGGACAACAATTTGCAAGGTTTCCCTAGATGTGTAAATTTATAAAAACCTCAGAAAATAAACAACCAACCAATGAAACAAATCATCACCAACAACAAGAAAAACAAAAACACCTGTTCTGCGAATCAGTACTCTGTTAATTAGATTCTTTAATGTTCACGCGCAATTCCTGCAACCCGCTCAAGCCGTGCTGTTTATTCATTGTGTGGTTGTTTCAACTGAGTCAAATCTCAATCTGTCATCAATCTGTGAATATACTCGTAAGTACTGGTATTAAGAATAAACATTTAGAATATACTTTAGAAATATAATGGAGTAATTTTGTGCCTATAGAAACTAATATTTTTTTAAATAGGGCCTGGGTTGCATATTGATGGATTTCTTTAATTTAATTTAGTTTATTTATCTTTATTGTGTTTTATGCAAGTAATAGCCCATGTGGACTTAAACATTAAGGCTGTTGCTGGTCACCCCCGATAGATTGAGAAGCAGTTGTCTAGGACACCATCTTGAAAAATTCTCTTAAACAAACTAGGTCAAGCCCTCAAATTTATCAAGACACGAACCTGCGAACAGGAAGGTGATGTATGTAGGAAAGGGTATGGGTTGCCTAAAAGTCAGGAATGCTTGTTTAACCAATTGATTTATTCTTCACTTCCATTCTTCACTGTGCCTCCTGATAGTTTACGATTGCTCAGGCTTAATGAGAGACTGCCATTATATATGATGGAGGCCTGTAGGAGGATATTTTTTTAAATGAAACTTATGTGTGTGCATAGGTTTCACATATTTCAATTTTTTGATTCTGTACATATTTCATGAGCATATGTGGTTTATAAATGAAATTATTTACTCTATACATTTTAATGTTACACAACTAATGCTAATGATATTGATCCCACTTTACTTCCACAATTAGTGTGCAGTTTGCTCGTACACATACACAATCAGAAGAAAGGAAAGCATGTTTTATTTATTGCCTAATGAGGCAATCCAGAATGGTTCCCAAGTATGTCATCACCAGGGTCTCTTTTGTCAACTAGTAAAATCAGATAATATATATTTTTAAGAAATTGTAAGAAATAAAACTATTATTTAAGTGTTGTATTACTCTAAATTGAACCATTTTAAAAAACTAGTTTAAATTGTTCTGTTTATTTGGGATTCCATCATTAACCACTGATATAGTCGTTAAAACAATATGTATATTTTCACAATATTAGCCATTTATTTATTAAAATACTTATTAAACATCAAGATTTGTCACAGATGGTGCTGCAATTTAGGAATATTTTTCAAGTATTTATAACCACAGAAACTAATAAAACATATTCAAAAGTGGAATTTATATTTCTTTTATTTTTTTATTTTCTCAGTAACATAAGAAGATAATTTAATTAAATAAACACACATTAATGTATAAGCTTTTTTCTCAAATACTATATTTAATATGATAACTATTAATAAACATTATTTTATCCTCATTATAATCATCATTATTGCTTAGAACATAGAATGGAAATTTCTAAGTAACCCCATTATAAAATAAATTTTATTATTAGTGACTATAGCATTAATAAAGTATTCATTTCATTTCTATTTTTAAAAAGTGCATATTCTGTCTCTGACATTGAAAAATATATTTGTTTCCTAATTCTTCTACGTCATATTTTGCATGAATATTCTTAATACTGTTATTTTTCTAAATAACAGAACTTTTTTATCATCAGATATAATTTTACATGACTTTAAAATTCAAACTGAAAAAGTCAAAATCCTGAGATTTTCTTACATCACCATAAACTGAGTTATAGGCTAGTTATGAAAAAATAAAATAATATAAGATATTAAAAAGTATATATGTAGGGGTAACTGAGGATTTCCTGAAACAGGCAAAATTGTTGGACACTACAATTTTTGGTAGATTGTGAATCAGTAAATTAAATGTATTTATCTGTATTTATCAATAAAATAAATGTATTTATATACAATATATTGGGTCTCCAATCAAAATAGCTGTCTTAATTTTTCTTAGTCTAGAAAGATCCTCTCTCCCCAGGAAATCATTATAGGGAACATTGGTGGATATGAAAGGCAGTGCAAGGAAATCCCTCCTTTTGTAGCTCAACTATGACAGTATTTCTTTGAAGTTTTGACTTATAATTTCTATCTTAGAGTGATGGCCATATGTACAAAATGTACACCTTCTATTGAACTTTATATCACATTAGAAAATAGTAAAATAAATCACTTTTTAGTGTTTATAGCTCAATTATATTAAATATAAACTGTACTGGTAATAACAATAATAAAGTGGTAGCAACACTGACAAAAATATAATATTTTCAGGCAAAAATTAAATGGTTGCTCTGTGATTGGAAATGTGCTGTTTTTAAAATTTATCATCGTTTTATTTATACAGTTTAGTACAATAATTAATAAATAATAATACAAAATAAGCTCTGTTTTACATACTCACAACTGTAAACCTACTTTTGCCCCCCAGCCTGTATGAGACACATTATGACATGGGGGGAGGGAGCTGTACCGTATTCATAGGGATACATCTAGAACAAATGCTAAGGAGCCTGGCACAGTGAGGGAGAAGACCCTCAGTGGCTAGATATGAAGAGTTTGGTTAAGACTGTGTGGTAAGAACATTTTGAAACTCAGGAAAGTTATACAGATGAGTGTTGGAGCTAATATAAAAATTCTAGTTTCATGATCCAAAGTCAATGTGCTTAAATCTTCAGTAATTTTTCTAACAGTTCTGATAGATAGCTACGTTTGCAGGAGCTAGTAGTCTTAAATCGGGGTCACACAACCTTGGCCTGAATTTTGGTTGCATTATTTTATGGTCATTAGTATGAAGTGTGTTTGATAAATTACTTAATCCCCTGAGCCTTAGTCTCCCCATCTGCAAAATGGAGATAACAAAAGGATCTCACTGATAGAGTAGTTACAAAATCAACATGTGTCATTAGATAATATATATTTCAAGAGTTTCATACCATGTGTGGCACACACTAAGCATTCACTCTAATTTTTAAAGGTCAAGATTCCTTATTGTGAAGGTTGAAAACTTTAAGTAGTTTTATAGTTTATGTGATTTCCTAGGTTATTTAGTGGCTTATTGTTTTATTAAATATTTGCATTTGTTTAAACAGACAGCTGATAATCCAAGATATTTAAGTACATTTTTCCCAGATAGAAGGAATAAACATACAATCATTATCATTCTATTTTCATGCTGCTGGCAAATAAAGGTAAAATACAAGAGAAACTATAAAATGTTGTGCCTAGACGTTTATCACGTTCTTGTAGCAAGATGTTAATGTGAGTTTTTAGTAGCACATATATTAGCTAGCATAAGTGATTCTGCAAACAGCAGTTGTCAGTACTCGTCAAATGATCAATTGTTAATGCGCAAAATAAAGTATCCAGAAGAATGAAGATAAGCTGCAGCGATGTTCTCTTCGGGCAACAAAACTGACAGCCTTACTCTGAATTTTTACCACCCGCAGTCAGTGTGTTTCCAAAATGTTGCATATGGCGTTCCACATGAGGAAGTGAAAGTGTGATGTTATAATGTGGCAGATGCTTTACATTCCAAATACAGTTGTCCAAAACAAACATTTTTGAAAAATATATTTGCATAGTGCAATCTTCATGGAAAAGCGTCACGCAGCTTTCTTCATCATTTGACGAATAACACTGAGGCCTTGCTGTAAGAAAAAAGAAAACCTACTGTAAAATTCTGGATAATTTCAGTAAAACTTGTCCACCATTTAAAGCATTAAAAAACTGATTTAGCTATTGTTATGGACTGAATTATATCCCTCCAGAAATTCCGACATAGAAATCCTAAGCTCTCAGCTCACATGTCATGGTTTCTGGTCTTCATAGCAATACAATTAAAATGAGGTCTCTCAGGTAGGTCAAATCCTCCTGTGGTGGATATTTTTTTAAAAGAGGAAATGTGTGCACAGATATTCAGAGAGAAAGCATGGTGGACATAAGGAGGAGGTGGCCATTTACAAACAAAGTAGAGAGGCCTGGAACAAATCCTTGCCTCAAGGCCTTGAGGAAAAAAACAGTCTTGCAGACATCTTGATCTTGGACTTGTGCTTCCCTCCAGAGTTGTAAAAAAAAAAAATAACTTTCTGCTCTTTAAGTCACCCAGGATGTGTACTTTTTTACAGGAGCCCTGGCAAATTGATACATCAGTCTGAGACTTCATTAATGCTTATTAAAGTTGCCAACTTTCTAGTAGGGGCTTTCGATATTTTCATTATAAGATGAAAAATAATCAGTTTCAACATTTCAATGTATCAAGTATTATTTTGAATTTCAGTGGAAGAGACTGACAGATAATACACCAAAACCAATATTGATATTTACTTTTAGCGAAGAAGAGAGTAAGGACAGTTATTTAAATAACAGAATTACCAACTTTCATAACTTTCCCCAAAATGTGGATCTGGAAAACATTAAAAACTCTTCTTGGCAGGTTTATGTTTGGCCACTGATTTTGGAATGACTCTTTTGGTCCCATAGCTTGGGAAGGTGGACTTTCACAACTTTGCTTCTGACTTCAAAATTTCTTTTCTTCAATGACATCCAAGAGGCCCACTGAAAATGCCCACAGTGCCTGCTTTTTTCCAAATACAATTTTCTTGGGCAAGCTCAAACGGGTCAAGTTGTCCTAGAGTATCTGACTCTTTTGTGGGTGATCCTAATACAAATAATACACAAAATATGTGAGAGGGCCAATTTCCTTTCCTTACACAAAAACTCATCATGTAGTTGAGAAGATAAACAAATAAGCAAATAAAATAGAATGCAGTAGGATAAACACAGAGATACTTGTGTACAGAGGAAGATGAACAACTAAGAAGCTTGAGAATGGAGTAGTCACAAATCAATGATTGCTTTTGGTTTAGGAAGCACTGAGGCTATTTGCTGTTTTTGTTACAGTGCAGGTGTGGAGAAGGCTGCTGGTTCTGCCCTACTGTCTAGCTTCCTCAAAAGAATTTTTATCTTTCCTCCATGTTAATTTGAACTTTCAGAGAAGTCAAGATTTCTTGGCCTACCAGTGGGGGCGCTGTCGTCAGCAACCTATCACATTCCACTTTCATGCATGATGCAATTAGTTATTGTACAGCATGAGCTTTCATAAACTGAATATGAATGATTGATTAGTTAGATATAACAAATTATATATTTCAAACAGCTATTGGTTTTAATGCCTAACAAAAAGAAACTCCATCTTGCATTCCAGAGAGGTCAGGAGAATTCACAGCTCCATTGTTTACCTTGTCATTCTTTTTTTTTTTTTTTTTTTTTGGGGGGAGGGTTGTAAACTAGACTGTAATAATAACAGAGAAAGTTCAGGTATAAAGTGATGGAGATATGTTCACAGGTTGAAGGGAGAAGAAGGAATTGATCAGTTTTTATTTGTTCAGTTTTGACTTTCATAATTTAGGTCTTCTTGAAATAGTGAAGTGGTTATTACTGAAATTACTGAATAAAAAATTGGCTGTTGCATGTCTGGTCCCTTGGTTCCTCATTGAAATAACACATTTAAGATCTTCCTAGATCACATAAGTTTTCACAGGAATATAACTAAAATATTACCCGAGAGAATATACTTTCATTTTTGAAAAACAACAAACATTTAGTTAGATATGACTCATCTGAAATGTACATAGGTAGACAACACATGTAATTGATTTTGTAGATTATTGATTAATTAATAATGTGAAAGAAGTAAACATAAGGGGAAAAGTTCAGGTAAAATATGCTCTGAAGTTTTCTTTGTCACCTGTTATCAATCACTAATATATCCTAAAGCATCTTTAACTTGAATATTATGGTTTTAATAAGAAAATATGGGTTTATATATAAATATACATTTATATTATAACTCATACTAAGATTATACTTTAATATTTTTACTCCAGAAAATATTCTGTCATTTATTATTATTTTTAAAGATTTTATTTATTTATTTTTAGAGAGGGAAGGGAGGGAGATAGAGAGAGAGAAAGAGAAACATCAATGTGTGGTTGCTGGGGGTTATGGCCTGCAACCCAGGCATGTACCCTGGCTGGGAATCGAACCTGTGACACTTTGGTTCGCAGTCCACGCTCAATCCACTGAGCTACACCAGCCAGGCTATCATTTATTATTTTTAAAAATGAAGTTTTTTTACCTGAATAGTTTTACATAAATACATTACATTTCTAGGTATCTACTGTTGTAACATATTCACTATAATATAGAATTCTGTTCATAGGTAATTTCTAACACAATTACCTTAAAATAAATCACAAACATCTTAATAAAAATATATTGTATATTTGACTATAACATTAATTTAAAAAGTTAGAACACTCTCTTATAAATCAGATGAATGCCAAACTTACTTTGGCAATATGGAGTAAAACATTATTCCATTTAGATTATTTATGTCAAAATAAATAATATTTAGATTAATTTAGCTTTAATGGATTAATTTAAATGAAAACTCATAAGTTTGGGTTTTATACAAGATTCAAATTACAAAATAATTTATCCAATACTTTTATTAATATGACCTAAATGTGGTAAGAAATTGATAGGCATGCACTTTTTAAAGAAAAAGTATTTTTCAAATTTGAGATCATTTATTTACAAAGACATATGCATCTGTATGTTCGTTACAGCATTATTCACTGTGAGAAAGACATGGAAGCAACCTAAGTATATTTTGATATATGTTTGAATAAAGAAGATATAATGGAATAATACTT